>NC_048308.1:53736399-53991507 GCF_013100865.1 Trachemys scripta elegans | reverse complement strand
GCGGCTCGGGGTCCGGAGGCGGGGGGGCTGCCCGAAGCCGGTAGCACTCAGGCAGCTCGGCTCTGTTTTAAGAGCTGGGCTGCCCGAGTGCTACCAGCTTCGGGCAGCCCCCGTGCCTCCGGACCCTGTGCCACCGGAGCCTGGGAGGGGAAGTGCCGAGCCGGGGGCGCAGGGTCTGGAGGCATAGGGGCTGCCCAAAGCCCGAGCGCTACCGGCTTCACGGTTTGCCGGGCAGCCTCCAGACCCTGTGCCCCCGGCTGGGCGCTTCCCCTCCCGGGCTCCAGATGCGCTGGGGAAGCGCCGGCCGGGGCCGCAGGGTCAAACCGTGAAGCTGGTAGCGCTGGGTCAGCCCTTTCCCCGTGGCTGGGAGTGGGAGGGAGGAGGGGGCGGAGTTGGGGCGGGGCTAGGGGGTGGGGAAATGGGCGGGGCCAGGGCCCGTGGAGGGTCCTCTTTTTTTTATTTATTAAATATGGTAACCCTAATTCAGACAAAGTTACCATTTATCTTAGCCATGCATGACTGGGTTCAGAACAAAAATGGCAAAAGCAGTGGCAGTACGTACTTCCTATCCTGACTTGCTAACAGACTCAATTCAGTTCAGAGAGCATGTCCTTACTGGGCGTTGTTTTCTTTTTAACATGGGTGCTGAGCCAGCTCACATCATAGATTGCTGAACATGAGCTGAGACAACTCTGTCCATCACTGAAATAGGATGGATGCTAACTAGGGCTCCGTTGTCTGTCATGGAGATTGTGGAAGTCATGGATTCCATGACTTTCCGCGACCTCTGTGACTTCTACAAGCGGCCAGTGTGGCTGCCCCAGGACCACCCAAGCAGTGGCCCCTGGGTGGCTGGAGCAGACGCTGGCCGCGGGGCACCCCCCCCAGCAGCTGACAGCTGGGGTGCCCCTCCCAGCGGTGCTCTCCCTGCCCCAAGATTTAATCACGTGTATTTTTAGTAAAAGTCATGGACAGGTCACAGGCCGTGAATTTTTGTTTATTGCCCGTGACCTGTCCATGACTTTAACTAAAAATACACGTGATTAAATCGTAGCTTTAATACTAACTGATGGTTTAGAAGGGGAAGACTCGATGTCCCATTACCCATCCCCTGTGTCAGCCAAGTCTTTTTGTAACAAGGAATTTGTGTGGATAGTTCTTTCTCCATGTATTTGTGAAAATGCATTTCACGTGATCTTTCTCTGCATATAATCAGCATCCATTTGAAGGAGAAAATATAAATACACACACTTCCAATTTACTAAATATTATTGGATGAAATCTAGCATGTTTAGGATTCTCTAAAATTCTATTGCTTCCTTTTTTTGCCTTTCATATTAAGAATTTGGCCCTTTTTGGATTAAGCTGAAACTACTGCAAATGATTCTACTAGATTTGGGTCTGTGCTTTTCATGCAATGGGGCACATCATCATTGCATTGGAAGACACTGTTGTAACCTGATGACATTTCATGAGCCCTGAGCTTTTGTTTTCCCTCCCAGGACCCTTTAACAGATTACAATTAAAATTCAAAAAATTCAGTATGACTTTTTTTCAAAATCAGGTTGTATTCAGAACGGGTAGTTGGTGTCCCTGTAGAAGATGAACTGCAGATTACTCTGATCTGGATAGAAGATATGCTTGTGTGCTTAAGGGTTTGAGTCCTCATGATGTTTGAAGGAATTTTTACAAGAAATTGAAGGTTTTATAGGTTCTTTTTTTTAACAATCAAAAGAACAAAACACTGTTATGAGAGCAAAGATCTTAAACTTGGTATTCGTTGGATCTCGGTCTTTTGTAAGCTATTTAACGTTCCTGGCAAAAGTGTACATTTCCATTTTATAGAGTTAATCTGTGAATGGAAAGTTACATTGTTATTTCTCTTATGGCTTTACAAAGTACTATAGTCACTGTACAGTCCAACATGTTGAACATGGTGGGCTACCCTCTCCCCTCAGTTACACCAGTGTTAAATGTAATAGGGTCGAACTATTGTAAAAAGGGGAGGATTTGGCCCAATATAAGCAAGCAAACAAACAAACAAACCCTTGTAAGTTAGAGTGAAACAAAATACCATGCAAAGTACTGGCAACTCAAATCTTTATAATCTTGGATCTGTTCTGTTATAAAAACATAAAATATGCATCTCAGTAGCATAAATCTGGAGGTGATTTTAGTCTTTGCTTTTTTTAAGTGACCCGTCTCAATCTATAAACACTATTAAATGTAGAGGTGGTACTTGTTGCAGAAAATCTTGGCAAGACATTCCTTCATCACTTGAAGCCTTCCAAATAAGGAGAATGATAAGTAGACTCATCTCATCAAGTTTTGAGATAACTGATAGGATTTCATACAACACAAAAAGCGGAAATAGATAAAAAATCCTTCCAGAGTATCCTTAAATGGAAACTTTCTTAAAACTCCATTATGCATTGTATAACCTTCAGGAGATTTACTTGACTTTATCAAATTAAATGGTAAAAGATTTCTGAATAGTAAAATTAAGTTTTTTAATACTAAAAAGCTAACAATTTGGATGGTGACTGATCCTAAATGATGGCGCACTGCAGCTGAATAATGGGTATGTTGGTTGCATGGTTATGACTCCCCAAAAACCAAGTATATAAATGTAATAATAAAATATATACGGTGTGCCCTTTCTATTCTATAAATGAATGGCCTTTCCCTGAAATACTGTGCTCAGTTCTGGTCCCCTATTTCAAAGGAGATAGAAGCAGAAAGGGTCTAGAAATGGGTGATGAAAACAATTAAGGATATGGAAGCTTGAGGTTGAAAAAAGGGGGTTGTTTAGTTTGGAGGGGACACGAATAAAAGGACCTGTAGACAGCCATGGTAAGATAGAAAATAATGAACAATAAATGTAAATCAGTGTCTCCTCCTGTTTACCCTTTTTCATAACATAAGAACAAGAGGACATAACAGAAAAGCCACAAATTTAAACTGATAAAGGAAAGACTTTATTTTACACACACATAGTTCACTTGCAGCACTTGTTGCCATAAGATATCCAGCGCTTTAGTAGAATCTTAAAAAATAAATTATATGTTGGACGTTAGTGACAACGTCCACAATTACTTTGGGTTGGATTAAAAAAATTGGGGATACAAATACTCATGCTTCAGGGTACAAGCCAGCTACTAACTGCTCTGGTTTGGGAACAAACTTTACTGATGGGCAGGTTATTTCATAATTGTTTATTACACCTTCCTCTGAAGCATGTGGAACTGGCAACAGGATTAGATGAGCCACTAGTCTGCTACACGTATATAAACTACGTGCAAAGTCCGTAATACAAGCCAGAAAGTGCCATTATGAGGAGGAAGGGACTGGCACTTGGTGAGACAATGGTCTTGTCAGAGATTACAACAGAAGATGTTCAAGACAAAAAGAGTTACAGAAAACCCTGTGGTTGCAAAACAAAGCTAAGGGAGATAATGTGTTTATTATTATGGTATGTCTACACTTTGAGCTAGAGTTGTAATTGCCAGCTGGGGTAGACATACACAGGCTAGATCTGATCCAGCTAGCATGCTAAAAATAGAAGTGTAACCATGGCAGCACAGGTGGCAGGAGGGGCTAGCAGCCCCAAGTACAGTCCTGCCCAAGACCCTAGGTAGCCCTTCCTGCACATCGCTATGGCTACACTTCTGATTGTAGCAAGCTAGCTTGTCCAAATATAGTGCACCTATGTCTACCCGAGCTGGGAAACATACCTCCAACTTGAAGTCTAGCTGTACCCTCAGAGCCAGCCAGTAACAGGTGCTCTGTAAAGTAAATAGGTAAAACATTCTTGTCCCTGGGCCAGATTCCAGAATAAGTCTTGTTTGTCTTTACAGTGAAAACCACATGTAAATTAAATGAATGTAGTTATCCTTGATGAGTTTTATTTGGGGTAAACAAAATTTTAATATGGAAAATATAGAAAAAATAAATTGGGGAGGGAGAAGAAAAGCAAGGAAGTGAAAACTGGATAACAATACATTTAGTTATAATACTTAGCATGTATGTAAGTGCTATATAAACCTTTACTCCTCACAAGACCCTTGTGAAACAAGTGGAATTTGGGGCACAAAGAAGTTGTGAATTGTCCACAATGCATAACAAGTCACCGGAACAGCCGGGACCAGAACCCTGGTCTCATGACTCCCAGTTTTGTGCTTAATAAACTAGACCATGCTGCTTCTCATAATATAGTTAGATGGGCTGCTGGTCCCATTTCACCACTTGGATACAATATATTCATCCATTAGAAAATGTATAGGGCAAAATCCTGACCCCACTGAAGTCAACAGTTTTTTTCCATTTATGTCAATGGCAAAACTGCCATTGATTTCAGGATATTAGACTTATATTACACTTTTGCCACTTCCTCTGATGGGAGCAGGTTGAACCCTTGGTCATAGCTAAAAGGTCTGGTACAAAGAGCTGTTTTTTATCTTGGTTTTTATTTTTTACCACAATTTAGCTCATTTTCTCCTTAATGGTCTTATTAACAACTATTTATTCAGTGACATCCTTAGCCTTTTTTTAAATCGGTCTTTAGACCTGAATATATAACACCAAATTTGAGTGTGAACTGTGCGATTATAACCATTTTTCTAATTGCCCCCAAGATTCTCAGTTTTCAATCCAATAATAAATTTATATCGCCATGTATGTTCTGCTTAAATATCTTGCTAAAAAGGCACAGGGAAAAAGAAATAGTGCTCAAATATGAGAACTAAAAAGCATACTGTATCTTGGAGCTGTGCTAATAATTTATATGGAAATATAAATAATAATAATGGAAAACAATAATTTGCAAATAATTGTTAGAAAAATATTATGATGAAACATTGATTACATTTTCAATGTCATTCAACCGGCTCAGTTTTTGTAGACTGTTACAGAGAAATATTCCCTGTATTTGATCATTCTCCACATCTTATTTAGAATTCACAGGTTGTGGCTGTGTTATCCAAGGGTAGCTTGGTTTGCATGCAAAATGAATTATTCAAGGAAAAAATAGTGCATAAGAACAGTAGGAATTAAATTTGATTTCCTAGTCAGACTTAGCTGTTTTAATGACCGTTACATTTTGCCAAACTGAATTGCAAATAAGAGAACAACCTGTGTGTCGTATATAAATTCTGCTGTCAGCTCAGGTAGATAGATGTATGTTGCATAATGGGTGGAACATGACTGGGGTTTGTGGTTTGCTTTTGACGTTTTGTTTTGTGTATCCATGCATTGTGCGTGTTCAGACTTCTTGGCACTTAGCATAGCTGCACCATGAAGACTTGAATTAATTGCCCTGTCAGATTAATTATAGTTCTTCAAAGCGATTACAAGTTAACTCCTCTTCTCCTACAATATGTGACTTTTACACCGTATTCAGTTTCAGACAAGACCTGTATAGAACATTACCTGTTGCTTGGGATCAGATCCAGGAATCCAATGCTGTGATGACTCAACAGAATCCAATACACAGAAGTCTTTGGTGTATAATGCAGTGCAATCAGAATTACACATATGAGCCTGGAATAGCTGAATCAGTGCTGCTGGAGCAGTAGATAAGATATATTATGTAATTTTCTAGTTTTGCAAGGTAGCTTAAAATAAATATTACCATATTTCTCTTATGATTCTATAGCTTATTTAGCTACTGTGCATTACAATGATCCATAACTGGAGTCAGAGCATATTTTACTGCTATGCAGCATATGGCAAGGGATTGAGGTTTAATTAATGGGAAGTTGTATAAACAGAAAGTCCATGTAATATACCTGCTTTTCCTTCATGCGATAGAACTTTTCTGTGTATATGCCTCCAACTGAAATGAGCTTGTTCCCATTTGTATTGTGGGCCTGATTATTTATTCCCTTGATTTGTGTTGGTCACTTAGTGCTGTATAAAGTTCATGCAGAATACTAACAAATCAGAATGGTGGCATTTTGCACTCATTTTGCACAAGTGTAAGTGACTGCAGTGGAGAATGCAGCACAGTATGGTTATGATGTACTTGCAGCATTCTGTGTGCATCTCTGGAAATTTTGAAGGAACTGCATTCAGCCTATATTGCTGCTGACCTCTCTTTACTCCTGTGATGAAATAATGTATTGAAAGGGCAACAAATGCACATTGATTTTTTTTTTTAAATAGATACTTTTTGAGATGCAGTTTTCGAAGTAGCTAAGTACTTTGCAGATGTGGGTTAAACAAACAATGCCTGGGAACGTATACACTGATAACACACTCTTTTGTTGCTTGCTTTGCCTTGTCCCATTAGCTGGGATTGATGGTGCAGACTGCATAGAGCAGGGGTCCGCAACCTTTCAGAAGTGGTGTGCCGAGTCTTCATTTATTCACTCTAATTTAAGATTTCACGTGCCAGTAATACATTTTAACGTTTTTAGAAGGTCTCTTTCTATAAGTCTATAATATATAACTAAACTATTGTTATGTAAAGTAAATAAGGTTTTTAAAATGTTTGAGAAGCTTCATTTCAAATTAAATTAAAATGCAGAGCCCCCCTGGACTGGTGTGCAGAACCTGGGCAGTGTGAGTGCCACTGAAAATCAGCTCGTGTGCTGCCTTTGGTACGCGTGCCATAGGTTGCCTACCCCTGGCATAGAGCATGCAGGAGTGGCACAACTTTTATAAGCTGGTGGTCTGCTGAGCTTGGTATGAAATTTGAGGTTTTCCATCTAGCTGGACTGCCTGCCACAGCTGATGAGCCCCATCTGCCCATTAGAGGCATGGAGAGGTGAAGTGATATTCCCAAGGTTACCTAGTAGTCAGTGGCAGAGCCAGGAATGGAAACCAGCTCTCCTGGGTTGCAGTCCAGCACCTGCTCCACTGTACCACACTGACTCCTCTGTTAATGCGCTCTTTCGTTACACTATCCCATTTAGGTGTGTGTTGTCTTTTGGGTGGAGATAGCATTTAGGGAATGGTGGCTAGCTGGCAGTCCTGGAGACAGAAACATGTAGAATCCAGGCAGTGGCAATGTAGGCTTCCACATAAATGTGTTTCAGCCCTGGAATGGCCACCTCTAAGAGTGAGAAAGGAGTCTATTTCCATTCTTTCTCTTTCACTGGCCCCTTTGCTTAGCCTGCTGACAATTTGGGTGCCAGTTGTGATGGTGTTTTTTGTGATGTGGACACTCGTCTCTTAGGAAGTGGACAAGAACCAAGACCCCACCTAACTTCTTTTTGCCTGAGCCAATAAATGGCCATTGCCTGGTTAACAGCTTACAGTCAGGACTGCTCTGGGTTGAAGTTGAACTGATGTCCTTGAACTGAAAGGCTTTGAATGTTGTTAATTCCCTCAGCTAGCTGGAACCCTCTATCCAACCTGGGGTTAAAGAATAGCCTTGTATCAAAATGCTGCAGAAAACTGACAGAGGAGGAGACTAAAGAACTTAACTGAGAGTTTAATGGTTTTTCACTGTGTTACCCTGTTTTATCATAGTAATGGGAACTAAAAAGTTTGTAAATATGTCCCTTAACATCTTGCATTTCTTGTATATCCAAAACTCTTGTCTGTGTTCTCATCAGTTATGTGACTGACTTAGCAGAACCATTAGACATCCATTAATTAATCTATAAAATAATCAAGATACACTGAGCCTATGGAAAGTGATGGCAGGGAGCAGTTTAATATTTTGCATGCTTTTCACCAGCGTACTGTAATATCTATACAGTATGTGAGCTGTAACTTGTTAATATCTTTACTTCCTCATCATGGATATAAAGATGCTAATGATTTGCATTCACTTGAGATTTTATATAAATGATCCAGAGTTACGTTCTAAACACTTTGTTCCCAGTTGATACTCTGCTAACAGGCCTTAAATGAAATTATTTCCTGAAGAATGGGCACATTTTTATCTGCTTCTGCTTATAGTCAGAGAGAGATGATTGTCTTTGAGTCCTGACATTTCAGCCAGGCATGTGCTTTGGACCTCAAATTGGGATTGACATTCACTTTGAGAACAGCTCCCCTTCTGCCTTCCCCAATAGAAGTCAAACAGCAGGGGTTACAAATGAATTGATGATAGTGGTGAGTAGCAAGCACTTGTGTGAGCCTTTAAATCAGGCTTTTTGTAATAACATAGGGTATGTAGATGTACATACCAATAAGGAATGTTTAACATCACATAGGTTTATATGAGAACACTTGTTTCTCCATTCTAATAACCTCCCTAGACCACCTCACCTCCACGAGGGGGACAGAGGATATATTGGTAAAAGCACAAGAAGTTTTTAAAGAGCACTGAAAACCTTTCTACTTGCTGTGGTGCCTAGGAGTTCTGTTTATAGATTGTATCAACATGTCTTTATGAAGGTGGGTAATATTCCAGTTTGAAAGATATCTTCTTCTTTCCCTTAAATAGCTGCATAAGGCACATTGAGACTGAATACAAAGTGCAGTGGTTCCAATTCAGAGCTCTGAAGAGTGTAGACACAATTCAAACTTAGAAATTTAGAACCAGTAAAAGGGAGTCCTGCACTACGTACAGTATCCTGTATTCGAATCCGTAAAATTCATTGTCACAGAGGGCCAGGCTTTTTTTTTTTTTTTTTTTTTTTAAAAAGGATTGGATAATTGATAATTGCTGATAATAGACACCAAAAAATTGGTAGGTGCTCTGCACCCACCGACAGCTTCCTGCCCCGCTCCCCCAGCTCACCTCTGCCTCCTCCCCTGAATGCGTCGCGTGCCCACTTTCCCTCCCAGCTCCCAGCGCTTGCGCCGCGGAACAGTTGTTTTGCATGGCTGGGAGGGAGGGGGGAGGAGAGGGAATGCGGCACGCTTGGGGAAGAGGCAGGGCTGGGGCGGGGATATGGGGAAGGGGTCCAATAGGAGCAGGGAGGGGGCGGAGTTGGGGCGGGGATTTTGAGGAAGGGGTTGGAATGGGGGTGGGGCAGGGATGGGGAAAGGGTGGAGTAGGGGCGAGGCTGGGGCGGGGGGGCACGAGCACCCACTGTCTCCGAGGAAAGTTGGCACTATGCCCCTGATATAAAGGGAGCTAGCAAACTAAGACTGTGATCGGGATCATCAGATCTCCAGGGTTCAGGAGCATAAAATTATCATTCCAGGAAACAATCCCCCACTGCTCTCCTGTATAGCCTTGCAGAGTTGATTAGATTCATTTTGGTATGAGAAGGAGTATTACTTTCTCTGGAGCATTTGATACTGAGCTAGATGGATCAGTGGTCTGATTCAGTATGGCAATTCATGTGTTGGAAGCCACAACAAAAAATGTATCTGATTTGAGAGAGAAGAAAAAGTGAAACCCAAGAACAAATTTTGTTTTAATAAATAAAACCTGGTGAGCTATTAATAACTAAGGAGCTAAGGAGATACTTTATTGGATCAGGATTAGGTTTATTTATGCTAAGAATGGGGTCTGAAGTCAATAGAGGGTCAGGTTCAATGCTGACGGACTCTTGTGGGCTGTTTTATGAGAGTTTATATTGAAATGGTAGAAAGTTGATCTCCTGAGGCTTCTGCCATCTTAAAGCATGGAAAGATCATGACATCCTATTCTTTCAGGATTTCCCTTGTCTTGGACTGAAAGTTCACAAAAACAGCTGCTCTCTCATGAGATTATTCTCTGTGTCTGATGCAAACTGGGAAATAGGCCCTATCAGACTCCAAAACAAAACTGTAAAGGGCCAGAATTAGAATCCAAACCCCTCAATCCCTTGAAATTTGAAAGCCTCTGGACATGGGGCTCTGCTTTTTGATACCTGTATTTATAGCAACCACTCTGGTATCTACCTGATTTGGTATTTTGTTTATAAAGTAGATTAAATGAACTATTTAACTTGGAGACATATATACAGTAAATGTGTGTGCACCATAGAATACTTCCAGAAGAGAGATCTGATTTTGTCCCTTTATCAAAATGAACTGTAAAAGCAAGAAATAGATTAAACAGTGTTTGACATTTTTTCTTAATCTGGCAAACCCCTGGAAATGAAGTTGAAACTAACATACCTCCTTTAACTGTCCCTGTTCTGCCTAAATACTGCAGCCCATATGGCATATAAAGTTGTTCATTGAGCAGAGACCCCTGCAAGATTTTGGCATAACAGGACAACAGAAGGATTTAACTATCAATTTCCTCTTATTTGTGGGTTTTAGTGTGACCTGCACTGTTGTTTTAATAGAAGCTTGCTTATTCCAATATTTCGTTAGACAGCCAATTGTTAAATATTGTAGTTTTATTTAATTTCCAACAGGCACAGACTTTCATTTTACAGCCTGCTGGAGCCTTCAGATTGTTCATTTGTTTTTCTTTGTTTTTCCATCATGCCAGCAAATGTATTGATTATCAAGACCTTCTATATTTAATGCTACCAGATTGCTATTCGATGAAGAAGGTTTAGATAGGTTTTGTATAGTGATCAGATAGCATGCATCAATTCTCTGTTTTAAACTCAAGTGGACCATGGTGTTAAGCTTGCTGCAACCTGACAAACTGATAGGTTAAATAAAATATATTCATCCTTAGGTGTTGTCAGGCTCTGAGCAAAGATTTAAAATCTCAGGTGAAACAAATACAACAAGGGGTATTGTGATTGATTGAATTATATATTGTTACGTAGTTTAAAAATAGAGCAAATAAGTAACACTAAGCCAATATCACAGAATGAATGTGATACAACATAATCATAACAATTGTGTACATTTTAGAGCATTACTTTAAGATTCCAAGTCATGGTATAATTCCTGGCTTCTTAGAAGCATACAGAAGCTTCCATGATTTTTAAAAGGTCATGAAATGTATGGTAATGGGAACTAAAGAAGTTACCCTGGCCTTCAGATAACATTAGCCAATTGTCTAAATCAACACTGAAGCAACATTGAAAATTAACTCCCATTTGAAGGCTATGAGCTATAATATTCTTATTAATGTAAAGGGGTTAATAAGTGCTAACCATCCAGTCTAGCCTTATGGAATACTATCAGGAAATGTACTCCTCGTATTGCCTTCCACTTTATTACAGAATCTAATCCCAGTAGTGTACTCTGGGAAGTGGAGGGGTGGGAGATTTGTTTTAATGGTCATATTCTTATCCAGGTTGAGGGGCATGGTAATTCTTCATGAATGCGTGAACTCCCAGTGACATTTCTTAATGACAGCAAGAGAACATCTCTATTGTTGTCTGCCCTAAATTGCAGCAAACCAATGCTGTCAGTAGAGCAGAGACTATGCTGGTAATTAACTGGGCCCCATTAGGTAGGTAAAACAGGCTCAGATTAACACTCTGTATGCACTGGACCCTGTATTTATAATAGGTGGTGCACATAGTTGCATGTATAGCTAAGGTTCCTGACACTTTCCATTTTAAGACCTTGTTTTCAGTGGCTTATAATTTTGCCAAGCTTTAACAGCTTGAACTGAAATTTTCCATAGCTATTGTCTGCTTTCAGCAAAACCAGTTCAGCTATTTCTTAGAATGAGGGTAGGGAAAAACACATTGTTTTGTCCATGTTAAAAAAAATTCTTGTAGCCATTTCATTGAGAAGCTCTAGTGCCTCTTAGCTTTACAACAGGCACTTGAAATTTGGCAGGAGGGTTGCATTGGTATCAGGCACAGCAAATGGCACATCCCCATGAAAATCTGCCCAAATTTGGCCAAGTTATGAGTCTCTGAAAATCTCAGTTCTCACATAATCTGGAGAATTTAGCTGCTAAAATATCTCAACTAAGAGTTTGTTTCATGGGCCTGCTTCATCCCTAGACTGCAGGGGCTGAGCATCAATTCCCCTGCAATTGCTTCCCCCGATAGCCAGGGGTCATTGTGGTGCCCAGCACAGGAAGTGAGAGCAGGATGAAGGGTGGAGGCGAGAAGGGAGGCTGGGGCAAGGATGCCACAGGCAGCTTTACATCTGGCTTTTCTAACTGTTGGGTGCTAGACTCTGCGACCTTCTGTTTGTTTGTCCAATATGGTTTTTTTTCATGTAATCTAAAAACGTGTTGAGTACGTTCTAGCAGGCCAAATAACCCACCATCCAAAGGGACAGACATACAGGACTCTTGCTCTCTTGTTACTCGCACTGCTGGATTTTCGCACCCCAGCAGGGTGCCTTCTGATGGCTGCTGAATGCTCCTGGAAGGGTCACATCACCTGCAGAGGGAGGACACGCAGGTGGGAAATTGTAGAGGACTAGTCTGGATTGTATGTTTTGAATGGCTTGGTGGTTAACTCCTTACACTTGCAGCCTACCTAATGAGGGACGGAAGGGTGTACATACCTTGCAAGAAGCCTACTCTCCAGCATTTGTCATTGTTGTGGTTGGCAGGCATGGCTCTGCTATACATGCAGGTCTCTCCTGGCATCTTCTCTCCTCCCATTCACTGAACATCCAGGAAACTTTGCACAGAGGGTCAGTTTGCTGTTAACTTATCCCTCTCAGAGCAGTTGAACTTTGTCAGCAGGCTTTAAAACCCTGAATGCAGAACGATGAGACGCGTTGAACCGCAGAGAGCATGTTGGCTTGGGAGTGACTACAGCTGCAAATGTCCAATCTGAGCCAAGTGTGGCAGGAGGCTGAACAGTGATGAAGAACTGTGGTTTACTTTCCTTATCTCTATTAAACACTGCTTAGCAAACTCTGAGCTGAGTGCACTGTAGCCAGACTCTACTCTCTTAACGCAGCAAGCCCAATAAAATAGATAGAGTCAGATACCACTTCAGTGAACAACCCCAAAAGGACTGGCACATTATCAGTTGCTACTTGCTATAAGACCAAGTAATTTTGTAGCTCTTCTATTATCTGAAACACAGGCTGAGCTTATGTGGGGGGAGGATGAAGTCATTTAGAAAACATGATTTTTTTTTTTCACACGGAAAAGTGCCTTAAGTATTTCCTGAGGTTTTTCTCAGAAACCGCGGCAGAGCTGCAAATTAGCGCTAGTGCCGCCCCACAGCTCTGCCTCTGAGAGCAGAGTTGTAGCACAGTGATACTAAAGTTTCTGCATAACCTGAAACCAGATTGGAAATTTCCAGCAGTTGGTGTGCAAAAACTTGCTCAAATATTTATACAGTTTTGTTTAACATTACAGTAGTAATGGCTAAAATTCAGTGTGTGGTGGAAATGATTATGGTGCAGATAGAACAAAGTTACTGATTGGGGACAGCTGATGTTAGAATGTATCCAAAACACAAAAACATGTTCTCAAAGTTGAGTAGCATTGGACCTTTGGGCCGCTCTCTGTTGTTTATTTTCAGCTGGTTTCAGAAACACTGTAGAACAATGGAAGCCTTTGTCTGGTCCCCTTGGGGGAGAGAGCACACTGTCTCCCTACTGGATTTAGCCCTGAGGAGCAAGGAATCTGAAACTAATAAAGTTGCTTTAATATTAGGTTAATGTAATGTAAGAGTGAAAGACTCAGAGAGAGGGAATTCTGTATACTGGGGTGCGAGTTCTCTAAGTAGAAGCTGGATTTAAATGTGGAAAATGCCTTGTGGAGTAAAAGAGAGACAAGGTGGATGAGGTAATATCTTTTATTGGATCAGCTCTTCTTCCGGTCTGGGAAAGGCACTCAGCTAAATAGGAGGTGGAACAGATTGTTTAGCGTAAGTAGTTAACACATATTGTAAGAGACCATTAATGATGAAGTGGCCAGTTAACACTCCTGCCAAAAGGGGGGGAAGGTTTAGTAGGTTACAGATTGTTGTAATAAACCATAAATCCAGGGTATTTAATAAGTCCATGATTTTTAGTATCTAGCAAAGTTATGAATTTAAGCTCCCAGGCTCGTCTTTTGAAGGTTTTGTGTAGATTTTCTTTGAGGATGAGAACCGAGAGGTCATATGTGGAGTGATCACTTTGTGGAAAAGTGTTCACCCACAAGTGATGTGATGTTTTTGTCACTTACCATTTTTCTGTGTGAGTTCATTTGAGAAGCATAGTGACTGTCTGGTTTTACCCACATAGTTATTGGGGCATTTAGTGCACTGGATGAGGTACAACACAATTTGTGATAGGCATGTGTAGGATCCAGGGATCTTGAAAGGTGTGTTGTGTGTGAGGAGGGCAGGGTATTGATCATTACAGCAGTGGAGTTGTCTACAAGTTTTGTCTGTTCTGGCAGGGTCTGGTACCACTTGGAGTTTGTGTGTCCTGGTCTGTGGGGAGCTTGCTTCTGATTATGAGCTTGGCAAGTTTGTTTGAAGGCCAGAAGAGGGGGTTCAGGAAAGATTGCTTTCAGGATATGGTTCCCATCGAATATGGGTCGTAATTGTTTGATGATACCCGGTATGGGTTCCAGGGGAGGGTGGTAGGTGACAACTAGGGATGTGTGGTTGGAAAGTTTTTTGTTTTTTCCTGTGTGGTGGCAGGTTCTCTTGGGGGTATTTGGGTGGCCTGTTTCGTGATGTGATCTAATTCTCTGGTGGAATTTCCTTGTTTGGTGATGGCAGTTTTAAGTGTGTTAAGATGTATATCCTGGACTTTCTCCTCAGAGCATATTCTATGGTATCTGAGTGCCTGGCTGCACAGGCACCGGCTTCCTCCTTGCCCCGGGAGTGTTCAACCCCCCTCCCCTTCCCCCAAACCCTCAACCACACCCTGCCTCTTCCTGCCCCTGCCCCCACTCCGCCCCAGGCCCTGCCTCTGCTCCACCCCTTTCCCCAAGCCCCGCCCCACCCGCCTCTTCCTGCCCCTGCTCCTCTGCCATCCTGCCTCTTCCTGCCCAGTTCCGCCCCCTCCCCTGAGCGTGCCCCATCCCTGCTCCTCCCCCTCCTCCCAGCGCCTCCTGCACACTGTAGAACAGTTAATCACAGCGGGCAGGAGGCGCTGGGAGCGAGGGGGAGGAGTTAATTGGTGGGGCCACTGGTGAGCAGGAAGCGCTACGGGAGAGGGAGAGAAGCTGGCTGCCAGCTGGAGCACCCATGGAGTGGGTGCCTATGCCTGGCTGTAGATAACAGATTGTGTTTGGGGTGGCTACTGGATGTATGAAGGTAAGAGTGGTAATCTGTGGGTTTCTTATATATAGTTGTCTGTAGGTTTCCACTGTTGAAGTATGGGAGTGTTCTAGAAAGAGTTTGATGGATGGGTGGTGGTTGTTGAAGTTGTGGTGGAAATGTATGAAGGAGTTTCGGACGTCTATCAAGAGGATGTCAAGTATCAGAGGGGTAGCCGTGTTAGTCTGAATCTGTAAAAAGCAACAGAGGGTCCTGTGGCACCTTTGAGACTAACAGAAGTATTGGGAGCATAAGCTTTCGTGGGTAAGAACCTCACTTCTTCAGAAAAAGCTTATGCTCCCAATACTTCTGTTAGTCTCAAAGGTGCCACAGGATCCTCTGTTGCTTTTACCAAGAGGATGAAAATCTCACAGGTGTATATCAGGCAAATGCACCACAAAACCAGAAATTCTTCCTCAAGCTGGCCCATGAAGAGGTTGCATACGGGGGAGTCATCCTAGTACCCATGGTTATTCCCATGATTTGGAGACAGTGTGTGTTGTTGAATGTAAAATTGTGGAGTAAAATGTAAGTAAGTTGCCATGAAATACATTCTCATGTCTCCAAAGGTTTCATAGTTGAACTTTATAAGGATGGGATTTTCAAAACTACTCAGCATTGGCCTCTTTTCCTGGTGAAGTCAATGAAAGTTTTACTATTAACTTCAATGGGCGTGGAGTTAAGCCAAATCTGCATGCTTTTGAGAATCCAAGCCCAAAAGTTCAACAGTATGGTGAGCTATGGTGGTCCGTTTTCCCACTGCACCCAAATGAGAAGGAAAGTAAATTGTGCTTAACCATTTGAAAATGCAGTTTAAAAAAATTAAGCTTAAACATAGGTGCTCATGTAAACCAGATTGAAAGCACGGAAGCCAAAGCCCTGACCTTTTCCATTGATTAGGTGTAGAATAGGTGGCGACAAATTTATCCCCCACGCTGTCCCTCTAATGTGCTTTTCCCTGAACTCCAGAAACACCTGTAAATGTGGGAGTGTCTGAGAGAAACACTGTTAAAAGGAAATGCTGTTAGAATCCCAACAGCCTCCACCAAGACTTGATTGCAGCGGCAGGCTGTGAAATCGTCAAAAGACAGTGAAATAGATCTCGACTGGGAAATCCTACTGGTGTTGTCGTCATTTGTTGGGGGTTATTTTTTTGTAACGCAGTGTAATTATTTAATGAAGTGGTCAATTTGCATCTCCTGATTTGATTACCCAATTAGTTGTGTGCTCATCTGAATTTAGCAATTCAACTGATGATCGCCAACTTTCTTTGTTGCTATCATTAGAGAAATGTTCTAAATCATGCTCAGTTGCAATAATACAGACCCAAATAGTGTAAGGCAAGCTGCCACTTCCTTGGCTAATAAGCAGTTCCATAAATTATCTAATTAGCTTTTTTTGTAATGTTGCCTGTTTACAAGGAAATTTTAAAAAGACAATATCAGACTATATATGATGGAACTGGAGAGCAAATAATGATCTACTGTTTTATAAAAGCCTATTTGAGGCTCAAGGCATAGATTTGTTTTTAAAAAAACAACAACACTAAAATGTTTTTAACAGAAATGTTTTAATGAATTTAAATGTTTTAATTTTAAACTTTTCCCACATACCCAAACATTACAACATTCTATTTTATAAGATTAATTATGCTTGTGTATGAAAGAGTAAAACAGAACTACTTTTTCGTTGTTCAAACTGAGTGATGTGAAAAAAATAAACAGCATAAGTGTTAAAGTTTAATTAGTTTTTTTTTAAAGTTCTTTCAGGTTTAATAATCTGTGGCACTGCCTAGCAATGTGTTGAGAGCTGGTCCGTAGGGTTTTTAAATAAATGATACAGGGTTTTTTTTTTTTTTTTTTTTAAGAACTTGAAATCTTTTTCTATCTATCTAACCGATATTACTTCCAGACACTATAGTATCTGAGCACCATGCACTGTAATTAAAAGTTGCATGGAGATGTCCATAGTGGACTGTGCTCCTTACGTCTCTCAGGTTCATCAGCTTTTACTTTCTATGGTTGGTTTGCATGCTGTAATTCCTTGTCATCCATTATTGTGAGGCAGCTTTTACAAACAGATGAGTCTTGCAACATGCTCTGTGAAAATGGTTGGGCTTGGCTGTCATTCCACCCCATTCAAATGTCTTCAGTGGAGAGCCCCTTGTCTCCAGCTAATGAGAGTTTCATTCTGGGAGCTATTAGCTGCATTGCTCTAGAGGAGTGCAGCTATCTCAGTGGTTCATGAGTGGAGAAGTGGTCTTTAATACTAACAAACTGAAGTCTTTAAAGATCAAGAGTAGTGTGTGAGGAATTGTCACTGGAAGTGAACAGGGGGCCAGTAGGGGGCTTGGTAGCACTGCTAAAATGTTTTCTTGGTTGTTTTCCCTACCTAGCAGGTGGACTTCTGTATTCTGCACAAGCTGAATTCCTAGGCTGCCTCCATCTTCACCGTAAGATATGAAGAGTTACAACAGTTTATTGTGAATCACTATGGGTAGAACCTCTTCTGAGAGGAAGGGGCACAGCCTCCTGTCAAAGTGGAGGTGAAAGAAGCCTGTTGTTCCCACTATTGCTATAGGCGTATCCTGGACTAATGATAAATGTAGTAAGACTGAGATTTTGGACCACAGTACCTTGATGAATTGAGAATATTTGTCTTTGATGGAAGAAACGTCAACATCTTGGCTATCTCATCACAGTATTTATACAATATTAATGTCAGTTTTGTCTTGGGTTCAGTTTGAGCCAGTTGCCCTTCATCCAAGTGCTAATTGAATGCACACATAATGATGTCTTTGTGACGGGATTGATTGTGACTAATAAGAAGTTATGGGATGAGCATCATGAGCACTGACAAGAATCTGGCATCTCACAATCTTTCCAAAAGCATGTGTAGATATTGAAGAAGAGGGAGGGATAAGAACTGTAGAACCCTGAATATAAAAGCTCCTGGGGAAGAAGAGCAGATTGTCATTACAGCTTTCAGGGCCCTGTTTTAGACCGATTGATTGACTGAAGCCTCTACAAAACCATTGGCTACGTCTGTAGAGTGTTGGAGTTCGTACGCCACTAGGTGTGTCAGGCCTTGAAGATCATAATGTTAGTTTCAGGAGTGATACTATTCTGTATACCATTTTGTTTCTTTGCTTGGCCTCATGGTTTTGTTGACAGCTAACCTTGCATTCAGCAGCCAGAGTTTGAGCTTGTTGTCAGGTTCTGTTGTGTGGTTAGTGCTGAATGCAAGGGTATTGTCAGGGTATATTGAATCAAACTAATTTTGCTAATGTGTTCCAGATTCAAATTAGAGGTGAAACATCTGTTTAATGTGCTAAACCGATCTCCAGGCCAACTTTAACATTCCAAATGCAAACATAGGTATGAAGTGTTGTTATGAACTGATATGCAGCTTCACACGGTTACAGTGTTATTAATACAAGTAACATTATAGTCAACTTTAATCTTTTTTAAAAAATCTGACTCTTGCATTACATTATAGCTGCTAAACTACACAAGGGCAGTACACCTCTACCCTGATATTATGCTGTCCTCGGGAGCCAAAAAATCTTACCACATTATAGGTGAAACCGCGTTATATCGAACTTTCTTTGATCCACCGGAGTGCGCAGCCCCGCCCCCCTGGAGCACTGCTTTACCGCGTTATATCCGAATTTGTGTTGTATCGGGTCGCGTTATATTGGGGTAGAGGTGTACTAGATCAGAAACAAGCAACAGGAAACAGCATACTTTGTGAAAACAGGAATAATTTCCCTAAAGCTCTCTTCGCTGCCACCAAGGAATTCCAAGGGAAAACAAGTCTGGCACCATGTGCATGAATATTCAGTTCCTTGAAAGCGTTTTTTGTTACTATTAGGTATAGTGAAGCTGACACATGTTCCATGGATCAGTAAATGAGACGCAGAGCAGTAAGCAGTAAGAGGTTGTGTTACCACCTGTCCTGTAACTCGGCATCTCTGTGCTGTGCAGCCTTGGTTCAGAGCCCTGACACCAGTTACATGCTCGCAGTACAGTAGCCTTGCCCTGGCTTCCACTGGCCTTGCTGCTCCTTGCAAGGTGACCAACCTCCCTCCCCGTATTTCCCTCAAACTCTTTGCCTTTAGTGTCCAGCCCTATCCTGGCATGTTCACAGAAGTTAAGTTTGCTGCTCTTTCAAAGAGTCAGTAAACAGCAACTCATTAATTTAACTGGGGTTTGACAAGCTATTTTATTTCAATCATAGGTTTATATATTATTAATATAATAATACAATATATTATAACATTATAATACATTATATTATAATATAATTATATATTATAGCCTATAATATAAACCCATGTGTTGGTTTATATTAAAAGTAAAACAAGTTTATTAAATAAAAGTCATAGGCTTAAGTGATACCAAGAATAAGGAATAAAGATAGAAAGGGTAACAAGCAAACAAAAGTAAAAATGTTTCTAAAAGTAAAACCAGATTTAACAAACTAGACTCTCTCTTGCTCAGATAAGAGATAGTCACCAAGTCTCTTTTCAAGCATGGCTGGCCAGACTCTCTGGCCAGTATCCTTCACAGATATCAACGTTCCTTTGTTTCTTCATTTGAAGGATGCCAAAATTGCTTTCCTTTCTCCTTATATCTTCCCAAAGTTCACTGACCCTGTTTTCGGACGCAGGAAGCCCTCCTGGAGGGTAAGCTTGCTGTGTCCACTAGGGCAGGGGTTCTCAACTTTTTTTTTTTCTGAGGCCCCCATCAACATGCTATAAAAACTCCATGGCCCACCTGTGCCATGATAACTGGTTTTCTGCATATAAAAGCCAGGGCCGGCATTAGGGGGTAGCAAGCAGGGCAATTGCCTGGCCCCCCCCCCCGCCACAGGGGCCCCGGTGAAGCTACATTGCTCAGGCTTCGGCTTCAGCCCCAGGTGGTGGGACTCAGAGCCCCGGGCTTCACTCCCATGTGATGGGGCTTTGGCTGTCTGCCCAGGGCCCCAGCAAGTCTAACAATGGCCCTTCTTTGCAGCCCCGCAGAAACCTGCTCGGGGGCCCGGACCCCTGGTTGAGAACCACTGCACTAGGGAGCTGACACCATGTTTATTTTTGCAACCGGTTATGATAAGTAAAAGGCTATCTCCCCCACTCACTAGTTGATGACTTTGTTTACCTTTTAGGTAAATGTACCTTTGTTATCTGTGCCTGGCCACCAGGCTGGTCACACAAGCTAATACATATTCCTTTGTCTAAGGTAGACAGTCTTGTGCTTATGCATTGCTTGCCAAACACATTTTAAGAACAGTCTAGTATATATTTATAACACTTTATGCACACCCCATATGTATATCATGTGAGAATACTAATGATAAGTAAGTTATTAGTTTTCAAATGATATATTACATGCCATCTTTTGGGTATATACCATGGCAGCGGTGTGTTAGGCGTAGTAAGTATGTCAGACCTGACAAACTGCCGACAGAGTAGTGAACTTCCAGTGGCCCACTGTGTCACAGACCTCTCTCTTACCCAAGATGCTTCCCTCTTTCTTCTCACACCTGACTGCTTAGAATAGTAGAACTTAGAGACCACTGAAGCTTCTTGCGAACCCCTTTTTATAAGCTCTGCTGCATAGATGTCTTATTTGCTTACCCTTGGCTTTAAAACTAAGGACTTTGTTATGAAATTAGGATCTGTGTTTTGAAGTAATTTGTTCTTGCTGCTTATTCTCCACTTGAAGTTCTCATCCTTTGTTTGGTAACCTCAGTGACTGGAGTATTTGCAAAGATCATGGTGTGACAGTCTGACAGTATCCTGCTATATCCTGACAAACCTTATGGAATTAAGATAAACTTCCCTGAATTAAGTTACACCTTACTAATTGGGCTTGGTGCCTTTGGCGTCCAGTGTATTGAAGAGGCAACTGTTTGTGTTATTGTAGAACTGTTTGTAGCTTTTCTAGGGACTTGACTAATGTAAATGTTAGGAACGTCAAAGGACTTTTGGGGACCTTGCATGCAAAGTGGGCTCCCTAGGAAATACCTGCTGGGTGAGGGGAATACACATGACCCACTTTGAATTCATCCTTTTGAAGCTACACTGTGGTAAGAGAAGCCAATTGTCTTGTAATGTACCTGTTCCTGGAAACTCCAGTTCAAAGACTCCTGAACTGTATAAAGAATGGACTAAACATATGTCATAAGTATACTTGTTCTGAGCTAACACTGAGCTTTTTACCTCAGGAATAAAATAAGCTTGCATAGGCAGTGCAGTGTGGTACTTTATAACGGTAGTAATTACACATGTTAACATCTGAAGAGAAAGCAAGCAGGTGTGCAGGGCTGGCTCTGGCTTTTTTGCTGCCCTAGGCAAAAAAGCCCCCCGACGCCCCCCCCCCCAGCACGGCAGGGGAGGGCACCGAGCCCGGCCGGGGCTCTCCGCTCTCCCCGGCGGCCAGAGCGCCCGGGGGAGGGCGGCGAGCCCAGCCGGGGCCCCACTCTCCTCGATGGGCCGGAGCACCGGGGGGAGGGCAGGGAAGCCCAGCTGGGGCCCCGCCACGCCGCCCCCCTCCAGACGCCGCCCCCCTCCAGGCGCCGCCCCAAGCACATGCTTGGTGGGCTGGTGCTTGGAGCCGGCCCTGCAGGTGTGGTTGGGCAGCCTGCCTCTGCTGGGAATAAGGCAGTGAAGGCAGAGAATTGTGCTGCTTGGATATACCCTGGTCAGAAGGGAGTGAGAGACCAGTGGCGGATTAGCCACTGTGCCAGCAGGACCCCTGCCCAGGCCAATTATGGGGCCCCCAGAAAAATGGACATCCCCATGCCCCGACCTACTCTGCCTGCCTGGTGCTCCTGCCAGGGAGCAGGGTTGGGGCGCGGGGGCTTGCCCTGCTCCACCTGGTGCTCCTGCCAGGCAGCGGGGTTGGGGTGTGGGGGCTTGCAGACATACCTACACTAGCTTTAATCTAGCTGGCAAGGGTTACATGGTCGTGAGGATATAACACAGGTTTTGGTGTCGGGGAGCCAACCTTGTACAAGCCTGCTGGGGACTTTGGGTACATACTAGTGTTGCTAGCCCAGCTAGCGTCCACACTGCCACACATTCACAGCTATCATTGCTGCGCTAGCTAGATTAAAGTTAGTGTGGATATGCCTACTCCTGCAACAAGCACATCTTCATTTGCAGTGCATTTCCTGTGTCATATGATTGTCTTTAGGAATGCCTATGGATCAGGAGAAGCCTAAAGAATTAACAAGAGAATCACTTTTCTATTTCTCACAAATTTTGTAGACTTTTGCAAAAGCTTTTTAATTTACAAGAAAACATCTTTCAAACTGGCAGATTTGGCAGCTTCTCTTTCTTGCCTCACTTGAAGAAAAAAATAACTCCTGTGTTAACAAAGATTGCACAGAATTTTTGAGTATTGGAGTCCCGTACAAAGATATTAATGATTGCTTCACTGGGAATTTTCTGCATAAAAATTGAATCAATGTGTTGTCCTCTTCTCTTTGAACTATCCAAATTCCTCATTGAGGCTCAACTTTAAAACATTCCCTTATATGAAATGGAAAGTATCACCATCCCCTCCCAGTTTTATTGATCTGAGATGTGTGTTCAGATGTATTCACTATGGTTTTTAATTGTATTGAACTTGATGGTGAATTTGGATCCTGACACTACCAGCACAAGATGAGCGTTTCATTGACAGGTTAGGAAGAGCTGTTTTGTTAAGAATAATTGCTGCTGGGGATAGTGGAAACTGGATGAAAGAGCCTATCAATAATGTGAGCTGACTAGCAATTACTAGGACTGGTGATACTTGAATAGTTTTTGGAGAGGGAACTGAGAAACAAAAGTCTGCAACTAGCGTGAGTCATGAGTTGGCTGATGTACTAACAGTAATAAAGAGGAAGAGCAGGAAGAAATAGTTTGTGCACAGAACAGAAATAACCTCAGAAAGCAGAGAACTAGAGTGTATATGCCTACCAAATACTTGTATTCATAATAGCTTGAGTCTCATGATGACACACTAACAGAAAAAGCACCATTGCCTATAGAGGACTGAACGTGACGGGGATCTGTGGATTTTGTTGTGGTTATAACAAGCACTAGTATTTTGTTTAATCTTTATTAAACAACAACATGACTTTTGTTGTTGTTTTTCAGTAGAATCTGGATTTGGCCCTCTGTCTTTCTATACAGACATAATGTCTGTAGCCTCACACACAACATTACTTCAATAACTTACGCTTTTATGGATTAATGTCCAGTGAAAATGTGGACAAATTAATGTTCTTCATAGCACTTTTTTTTCTTCTTCACTAAAGCTGCAAAACGCACAGTATCATATCCAATTTGCATGGAATTTTGCATGCTTATAGGTGTACTGTGAACTTGGGGAAGAGGCTTTGTCTGTGCTCAGTAGCTTTTATGGGCTTGATCCAAAACCCACCCAAGTCAGTGGAAAGACTCTTATTGACTTGAGTGGGCTTTGGACCAGGCCTTATGTCTGAAAAGTCGGTTTCCTTCCCCAGTTCAGGGCTTCCAGTCTTGCTGCCAATGAAATCAACAGCATAACTTGCATTGCCTTTAATGAGAGCAGAAATGTGTGTGAACTTTAGAATACCGGATTTGGTATTTGCTTCTGTTCCAGTTTGAAGTTAATGGCAGACATCCCATTTAGTCCAGAGAGAGGAGGACTTGGCCTCTAGTCAGTCCTAATTGTGTTGTTTAATAGGACTATTTAAATGTTTAGCCTTTTCTAACATGGCTGTTTTATAGGTATCCATTTTGAACATGACTCTCTTTTTTTCTCACTTAGCACCTGAAATGGTTTGGCTCCAGTACCGTATGCAATATTTGTTTCGTATCCATTAATTAGTCAATGCTGTAGATAACTGGGGAAACATTTTTGTAATGTGTCTTTTAAAGTGGGAGAGGGCTGGAAGTGAATCTGCTGGTAAAAAATATCCTGGAAAACTGAATTGATACCAATGTGGGGGTGATGGTGGTTTTTATCTAATATTCCCCCCCCCCACCCTTGTGCTTTTCTTGTGATGAAATATCATGCAGAACAGTCAAAATGACATTTGAACTTCCATTCCTGTAGAACATTTAGGCAGATAAAGAAAGTTCCTCCCCCTGCTGCTGTGTGTGTTTTGTTTTGTTTTTTTTTTAAACCCACATGGCTGTATTGTCACAGTGGTCAATTGTAATGCTATTTGGATAGCATATAATGTAGTACAAATCCCTAAGGCTTGAGAGACTTATCTTTAACATTTCCAATGGGACTGCACAAATCAAGCTGTTCTCTATGATCCCTTCTCTGCCCTTCCTTCCCCCTCCCCTCCTCTTTTGAAATGTCAGAAATTTTTCATTCCCTCCAACCATAGCAGGGAAGAACAAAGAGACACCAGCAATGACTGGGTCTCAGTCACAGCATGTGGGCCATGTTCTGAGATTATCTCCCTGTGGACTTAAAGTTGCTGCAAGATAGGGTGAGGAGACAGCAAGTGTGAAAAATCAGGACAGGGGGTGGTGGGTAATAGGCCCCTATATAAGAAAAAGACCCCAACATCAGGACTGTCCCTATAAAATCGGGACATCTGTTCAGCCTACTGCAAGATGAAATCTTTTTCAAAGGTTTCTAAGTATCCTCGAACAGTTTCTGTGACCAATATTTAATTGAGCTGAATCTTCTTGAGGAGATTTTAATACTGCTTTGTTTACTTAAAGTGCAACTGTAACTGATTTATATAGTATCATCAGCATTTGTTCCTTTATCAAATAAATCTAAGATATTTTCTTCATTTGGGGGGAAAATCCGGGTCTTGCTGCCTGAGTGAGATAGAAATTGAGTAACAGCTTCAGGATCTGATTGTTGGGTTTTCAGATTTTGTTAGGACAATGATTTTATAAGCATGGTGTGTAATCATGGAAATATTGATATTTTGACCAAGCTCTATAGAAAACAGACCTTTTAGCTAGGAAAGTAACTGTAAATAAGAGGTAGATTTGAAGGGTAAGGAAGAGCTTTAAAAACAGATTAGTCTGATCTCATGAAGGTTAAATAAATATGAGGAGTCTATTTCTTCATTAGTGTGAGCCCCTAGCTCTCAGTTATGCAGGAATTGATTTTTAGATGTACACAACCTGTGCGATTTACTTGTTGAATAATTTTCAACCATTTCGCACCCAAATGTGGCACAATTAAAGAAGTGGAGATATAAGCAATCATCATGGCAGGATGATTATAATCTGTTTTTTATTATTAACATTGTAGCTTTTGGCTTAAGTGGTGTGTGTGTAGGTTTATGATAATCTGAGATGAGATTGTTTCATAAATCAGAAACTATGAAGAAAGACAAATTAGCAAAAGTTCAGTTTTTCTTCCATTTTTGTGTTTGTTTGCTTGCAGCTGTTGCATAGCATAGAGGGAGATGAGGGGATGCTGACTGTCTCTAGAGGATCTGGAGTTAGTGGAGAACAGGGGTGGGTGTGGGTTTGCATGTATGAGTGAGGCTTTAAGGATATTGAGAAATTAAGAGGACAGTTACAGCCAAAATGGAAATGGCTATTAATTAATAAAGAATTCCTCTCCCCATAAAGTCTTCAGGACATAGCAGGCCCACCACAATGGTTTCTATTGCTCTGTCCTGCTAATGACCATTTTATCTCTTTTGACATTCTGAACCTAACACTCTTTTGCTGACTTCTGTTTGGGAGAGCAAGTGAAAAGCTCTTTTGACAGCTCCTCACTCTTTAGAAGCAAATGGTTGGGTCCCTCTTGAAGACAGAAGGCCAAATGTAAATTGGCATCAAACCATTTATGTCAAAGTAGCTAAACTGATTTACACCATCTGAGGGTCATATATATACTGTCTATATATATGCATAGCCCTGCATCTGTATTTGGGCGTAACACTGTCAGAGTTACTTCTGCCCATAAAGCCGACAACCATGGGCGTATC
This sequence comes from Trachemys scripta elegans, assembly GCF_013100865.1. Lineage (NCBI taxonomy): Eukaryota > Metazoa > Chordata > Testudines > Emydidae > Trachemys > Trachemys scripta. The sequence goes on along the minus strand of NC_048308.1, from coordinate 53,965,567 downwards.
CTGGGTTTATTCTAGGTAACTCCTGGCTCAGTTCATACTATAGTTGTCCGCACTCTGGATCTTGTTTTCTGGGGTGGGATTGGAGGTGAGTAGGGTTTGCGGTTACAGTAGTAGCACCGATGGCCCCCATCAGGATCAGCATTGTGCACTCAATATAGTCTTCCTTATCAAGAGGCCAGTAGAGTAGTCCTGGTTTATTTGTATTCTTGTAATTTGGGATTTATATCCATAGAGATTTTTACTGTGTGGTCTTCACTTCATTCAGAAGTTGTATCTTCTTGGATTCTGTGGACTCTTTTAGGCATAGTGTTGTTCTTAGATCTCTGTCCTTCCTATATAATAAATATAGTATGAAAAAGGGTTGTGGGCTAAAATACTGATGAGCTACAGAGTATAGAAATAGATGGACAATGAAGCACCCAATGCTGGAAACATGCAGCGAGAATAATTTTTTATCAAATGCACCATGTTTATTATTTATTGATTTGGTGCCATCATTGTGCTCAAATGCTATACAGTACACAAAATTTAAAGACATTTCATGTCCCAAGGAATTTGGAGAATTCCAAAAGCATTTAAGAGATTAGGAAACCAGTAAGACTTGGTTTCCTGAAACCCATGTGTGCTTTTGAAAATCTTCCCTTTATAATCCTAAAGATAATGTATAATTTAGTCCTGCACATATTTCATTTAAGCTTGGGGGAAAGTCTGTTATCACCAGAACTGATGAATAAATCAAAATTTTCCCTATATTATTTTTTTGGTCATCCTCGTTTTTAACACAGCAAAATACTGCCAGATTTTAACCAGTCTGCGGCATGTTATATTTGTCTCCATTTGATTCATTTAACTCCGAAGTACTGTTTAATTGTTCAGGTGATTTGGAGATGTGATCTCCAGACACATTTTAAAATGAGATACAGAAATTGGGGCAAATGGTCAGTTTGAAGTAATTAATATGAAGAAAAGACACTTGGCAAATTGAATCAATTTGTTTTGCTCTTTACCTTTTTAGAAGTGACCTAAAATTTAAAAAGTTGTGAGTTATTTTCAGTGACTTGGCTCATAAGTTTGCCACAACATAGCTTTGTCACTGAGGTTTTCTGGGTAGAAGAATTGCAGGATTCCAGGAATTGCAGGAAATAACCTCTGTTTCACCTGGAAATATTAGCCATCCCTAGGGCAAAAGATTGCCTATTTAAAGAAAAATTGAAAGCAGCCAAGATCTGGAGCCAAACTGACAGCCAGGAATAGAACAGGGATCAGAGAAGAGATTATTGTATTTGTACTGTCGACAGTGGCACTGCAAAAAATGTGTGAACACAAATATTAGGCTTCATCTTGCATTCTTTGAACATTGCAGAATCAGTCCCGTAGTCTTTACTGAGCATTGTGAAGACTTGAATAGATTAATTTGTTTTGTATTAAAATGTCACCTGTATGACTGCTTTTACCTTCTACTTTTTGTTTTGCTGCATAGTTTTTTTTCTCTTTTGCTTGAAATGCCTTTTGAATAATGTGTTTTTTTTTTTAAATAATTTTTTGTAGCGTGTTCTACATCAACTTGATGTATAATATATTATGGAACTTAATGGGATAATGAAACTGGAAGAAGCAAAGATTTGTTTGTGTCAATATAGAGTAAGAACAGTACAGGATAGTTAGTTTTCTGTGGTGAGTGGGGCTGGGACACCACCCCACATGTTGTTTTGTAGTTCTGCTGATTAACCCTTTCTTCCCCTCATAGAACTTTGGCCTGGATAGTACTTTCTAATGCAGTCACTCTTCTGCCTCTCTCAGGACCAAGCAGAGTAGCATGTCCCATCACAATGAGTGCACATATGTTGTGCAGGGAAATTTGGGGGAGGGGAGAATCTCTATAAGAGAGATCATCCTGGCTATTACAGTGTGTAACAAGACAAATTGAAAAAAATCTTAAGTCTAATGGTAAAACTGAGTTCATTTTTTTTGAAAAGTAGCTTTATTAAGAAATAAAACGATCACTAACACAGATGCAGCACAAATGAACAAGTCCTGTATTTTCTGCAAACTCCCAACTCCCGTTGACTTCAAGCATCCCCTATCCCAGCCCAAAGGATGTCACGTAGAACGCTATTTACAAATATTATGTACTGTCTTTTCAAGTTGTAAGGGGAGAGTCCTGATTTTTTTCTGGTGATTTGATTTAGTATGCATCCTGTAACGGGGACACTTGTCTCTCGTGAGTGTCTCCTGTTGGCTGGCTGTGATGTGGCAATCTTTTCTCCTGGTGCCCCCTATAGATTTGACCTTGGTTAGTTCGTCTTCAGTGGCCCACTGTGAAGAGGGGAGCAGCTTTCAGAACCAGGTCCAGCAGGGCCCCTAGGGATACAGGGCACGCTTCAGCTGATGTAGCGGCCTCATGTGACCCCCTCCCGGCCTCCTTCCCCCTCCTCCATGTGAGCTGGTGTAGAGGAAGTCCCACAATAACAGACCTGGTCCACCTCAGGACACAGGGTCCTTTTTGGTCATGGTAGCAGCACCACATGACCCCAAGGGTGGGGGGCAGTTGCAGGCCTGACCTGGGCTGCACTGCCTTGGGACCCAGAGGCGCCATCAGCTTCCCCATGTGGCCCCCAGCCTCCTCTTCTCAAGCAAGGTGTGGGGGTCAGCATGGAATCTCTCCATGGGGCGCTCCTGCTCCACTACAACAGGAGCTACAACAGGTTACGCCACCTGAGGATCTTGCCTCTAGAGTTGCTTCTGTATACTACTCAGATACTCACTATAGTCTCAATTCAGTAAGGTGCTTTACTCACATGCTTAAAATGAGGTTCATGACTGCCATATTGAAGTAAAGTTAGGTATATATTTTAGTAGTTTGCTAAATAAAGTTCTGCATACACAAGAAAAATCCAAGGAAACTTTGTGCTCCTGAATCTGTATTCAGATATTTTTTTCACTGCTTCAGTTTCTCCTCAATAGAGCTAACCTATCCCTAGGGGAAGTGCTTCTCTAATTTTGGAGAGCAGAACATTACATTTGGGGAACATCTCTCATGCACATGATTCTTTGACTAAATGATGCACCTAAAGTCCCACAGTAAGAAAACTTATTGACACATTTCATAATCACAAATGTAATAGCTATTATAGAAGAACAATAAAACAAAAGTTTTATGTTGGCTGCTGGTTTGGATTTCTAAGAGAAAATTTTGGACACATCCTAAATGACCTCTTCTCTGGAATCTGACACCACTTAAAATCCAGATCAATAAAGCAAGTGTACACATTTTAAAAATCTGGAATAGAAAAAACATGAATGACATATGCACTCTATTTCCAGTTCCATAGTTTACTATGCGTTTTTTGACATTCACATTCTAATTTTTTTCATATTAGAATTTTTGCTGCTTTTGGAATTGGAGGAATTTTCAGTCAAAATATTTTCTATAAATAAATATTTTTACTGTTCTGTCAATAGAATATCACATTAAATCTGTCAGTCTCATTACTTACAAAATAACACTCTACATTTTAAAAAACCTAGGAAATTCCACCTTGCCCCCGCCCCAAAAAATAAAACAATCATTGGTACAATTAGTCATCCATGTGTAAACAGCATTGACTGAAAATCAAGGAAATCATCAGTTCAGATTATCCTACATCCATCATCAACACATATGTAACTTACACAACCTCCATTTTTTCCCACTGCCAGCCAACAAATAGAACAATGCTTTTCCTTTGATGACCACCAACAGATGCACATTCTCAATTCTGACCTAAAATTTAAGCAATAACGCTGCAAAATATTTCAGGCATATTTTTCTAAAAATAGGCATATCTTATTAAGATGCTATCTTCTCTATGAACTCACACACACATCTTAGAGCGTCTTTTGCAACCCTAAACCTTTATCTCCTCTATTGTGCACTTCAGAAACAATATTCATTAGTCAGTGGATGCATAGGAGTAACTGAAGGTAGCTACTGACCCATAAGCCTTATAATCATTTTTTACGAAATTATGGATGATCTCTTTTCTCTCTCTCTGTCACACACATAGTTACAATTACTAGTAATAGTGTCGTAATTTACTTATAACAAGTGAACCCCTTCCACAGTAAAGGCAGCAAATGAGACTGTTGTAACTATCAAGGCATTATTCTTCTGTCCATCATGGGGAAGATTTTGCTTCTTTCTTGTTGCCCCGAGCCACTGATAGCTTGAGGAATAAGAGCAGACCACAAGCTGGCTTCACTCCTGAATGTTTCACAGCAGAGCAGATCTTCATCTGTGCACCAGTTTATCGAGAAGGCACGAGAATTCAAGTGCCCTGTTCACATTGCATTTGTGGATATCAAGGCCTCCTTTGACTCTGTTGTCAGGGAATCGCTTTAACTGATCTTGAAACTCACAGGCTTCCCTGGCAAGCTCTGTAAAATGTTCCATCTTCTATATGATGGCTCCTCAAGCTGTGTTCTTGGAAAAGGGAAAAGAACCTCCTTGTTCCAGATTAGGTTGGGCCTTTGACAAGGATGTGTTGCTACCCCAGAACATTTCAGTGCTGTCATAGACTATGTGCTTGACTAGACATTAAGTGAATGCAGTTTAGGAATACGCCATGATGATCAGAACCTCACCAATGTAGATTTTGCCAACGACATAGTGCTAATTTTCAAATCAATGAACAAGCTAGTCATGACACGTAAAGCCCTGAAAAGATCTGTGTCAAAAGTTAACCTGAAAATTAATTGGGGTAAAAACGATGTTCTTCCAGTTGATGATTCTGAACATATTGCAGGCTCTAGTATTTTAGTGGGTGACCAGCCAGTTGAGATTGTCGGTGATTTCACCTGCCTCAGCTCCATTGTCGATAACACGGGCAGCATTGAGAGAGAGCTTGAGGAGAACTTGAAGCCTGCACTGCAAAACCATCATCAGTAGTGGGGAACCTAATTAAGAATATCTTTCACAAACTAAACACCTGATAAGTAGAGAGATGAAGTGGAAGGATAATAATGCTTTGGTGTTCAGCATTTCTTAAAGTGTAGTATCCATAACTGGATATATGTACCATATATACTTGTTCATAAGCTGAATATATTTGGTAAAAAAGTGACGCATCAAAGAGCGGTGGTCAGCTTATAAATGGGTCTACACCAAAATTTGATCATTTTAAACTCTCTGGAATCATTGAATTGAATATCTAATACAGGGATTGGCAACCTTTGGCACGCGGCCTGCCAGGGTAAGCACCCTGGCAGGCCGGGCCAGTTTGTTTACCTGCTGTGTCCGCAGGTTCAGCCGATCACGGCTCCCACTGGCCGTGGTTCGCTGCTCCAGGCCAATGAGGGAGGCAGGAAGTGGCGGCCAGCACATCCCTCAGCCCGCGCCACTTCCCGCCAAAGTTTTCCAATCCCTGAAATATAGGGTCGGCTTATGAAAGGGTCATACAGTTTTTGCTATTTTTACTTATCCATTTTGGTTGGTTGGCTTATAAACGAACAGGCTAATGAACAAGTATATATAGTATATATAGTATATGTTATTAATTTTATCCTCAAAATACCGGAGAGAGGAACAATTTCCACCTCAACCTTCCACTTAACTAACCCTTTTCTCTTCTCCATTTTCCTTCATCCCATCCCACATTCCCTCCTTACATCCATCCAGTCCCCAAATTCCCTGGCCTCTTCTCCCAATTAGTGTCTCTTAAAGGGACACAGTCAACTTAAAAATCATGTCTGTCAGAATTTTTTTACCTGCTTTTGTTACAAGTAAGAACTGAGAGGACAGTGTTTCTTCCATCCTCTTTCAATGATAATCTTCCCCGTTCCTTTAGTTTGTTGACATTGTGCAGTATACAGCATTTTGTGCATAGTCACTTAGGTCCCTGTCCTACAAAGACTTAAGCTCTGTCTAACTTTGTGTTCTTGAGTAGTCTCCTTGAAGTCAATTTGCTTTACAAATGTGCTTAACCCTTTACAGGAATCTTAGTCTTAGTCATTTCCCCCTGCTGCTTATGTGGGCTTTTCATACACCAAGGGGGAGAGAAAAATATTTTAAAAAAGGCAAAATGTGATTGTAAAACTGCAAACATTGGCACAGGATCTGTGGTCTGGTATCTGAAACAATTATTTTTTAAATTGAGTAGATTTCGAAGTTGATTGTGTCCTGTCAGTTTACTTGACAGCTCAGATACTATAGTGCTGTGGGCCTAATACAAACCTAGAAAGAGAGAGCGAGAGAGTGAAGTAGTCAACATTCTGATTAACTGGCAGTGATGTCATCTTTCCTGTCAACAAACTTAAGACATGGGTGTGCCAGATTTTTCCTTCTTTCTGCCTTATTATATATTTGTACATTCCACTTCCTAATTTCAAGCAGTGAGACAATTATTTCACTTCTGGGATAGTTAAACTGTACTTATTGGCTTTTTCTTTAGTAAACTAACCTGAGATGCATAATAATCATGGAGAAATACACTGCTGTTCATTTATTTTCTGCTTAAATATGTCTGTAGAGTGATTGTCATTAAAACTTTGCCATATGCTGACAGCTAGAGCTAAGTAGTGTCTAAGGGAAAATTGGTAACCTCATACCTCAGACTAGGAAACAACTATGCTGACTGTGTGGTATCTGTTGGCAAAAGCTGCCATTTTAATGGGGACCCCGCTCTGTACACTTCTGTGTTCATGCATACAAATATACCGGATGCAAGCTAATAAACCTTGCTTATAAGATTTTCATGTTGATTTGAGACTGACAAAGGATTGAATGCATAATGTCTGTGCATTGTATTGGTAAATGTTAGAAGGAATAATATGTTGTCTTCAAAAGAACAAAAACCAAACCTTTAATGATTGTTTTCTATTCTCAGCCACCACTGGTCCAAGCAATTTTCAGCGGTGATCCAGAGGAGATACGGATGTTGATCTACAAAACTGAGGATGTTAATGCTCTGGTAAGTGACTGTGTGTGTATGTACTGTGCTTATGAACTGTCATAACTTCAATATGAATTATTCCATAAGTATAAAAAAATCTAACAAAATGGAAAATATTTGGTAGCTAGAGATTCATGGCTTAAATAGATTCCTAATTATTACTGGAACAAATAATTATCTACCGCACAGAATAGTAATGTACCATAATTACTTCAAATGTGCAAGTCAGTCAGGGACAGTAAGTTTTGTCCAAATCCCTATTGTTGTGAACTTAAACAGCTGAAACTACTATATCTTGAATCTCTGTAGAATTTCTCACTAATGAGCCCTTGCAGATTTGGGACTGACCTTCATTCAGGATTTGAATATATTTAACATCTAAGTTAATTTCACTACAGCTATCTCAAACAACAGGATTAAGGAAGCTGCAGCTTGGCCAGTGATATACACACAGAGGAATTATTGCAGGATGGATTGGCTTATGTCTAGCTTAGACAATGGTAAACAGCTGTAAACAAGCAGAGGTTAAGTATTTAACAGGGGAAAATCCCAAAACTGAGCCTGTTCTTCTTTAGGAACCTGTTTGTTTTTTGTCTTACACTTTTCCCCGTTGTATTCAATTACATTAGAACTTTAATGAGCAGTTTTTGCTGACATCTTGAGTACAGTTGGTAAGCTCTGGAGTTGGTTAGACTGTGAAGCTGAGACAGCACAGAGATTTGCAGGCTGTCAACTTGGTCTTTTAAGTTAAACATCCGTTCCCTGTGTCTTTTCCAGACCGAAAAACTCACCATTATTTTATTCCGAGCTAGTTTCAGTGGTTTGTCTGGTTTGTTTACAACGTAGGAGCTCTTGGTTGGAACTACAGCTCCTGTGGCCATTGTGGGCCAAAAATCTGGTTGAAAGAGGTAGACTTAGAGATTTGTCTTACAGCTGTAGCAGTGATTCCCCAGCTTTAGTTAAACGGCTCCATCCAACTCCCAGTGATATCAACAGAGAGAGTTGCCATTGACTTAAATGGGAGCCAGATCAGGCTCATATAGAGAGATGAAAGGAGAGATTGAGGTGAAGCTGATGATGTCTTTTTGTAAGTACTGTATCAGTTCTTGTGTCCTGTCCTGAAATAAGATTCTAAAGATGCTAATTGTAAAATATTGTCTCCTTTATATCCCCTCTATTTTTGTTTTCTCCAATGATAACTATGGAATTTTGACATACTTGCAAGGTGAGTAATCTGTTCTTTATACTGCATATTAGTTTGTCAAAAATAGCTCTTGTTGTGCAGATCCAGATGGTTACATGCTTTTAAGTTCTACCCATAAAATGTTTTCATGTCCCCTTCAGCCCAAGGTTGCTGGGTATTGTTGCTATGGAGATGTACTCAATTCCCAGGTAAAATATTAAGTGGGTAGCATATGTTTTCTATGAGGACACCATGGCTTTTAATGGAAAAAAGATAGTTGATGTGAACATTTTTATGCAGAATTCTGTTCAGTATAATGAAAGCTCTTGCAAGACTGTGTTAACCCACCAGCTTGCTGCCTGTATATAAGAAATGGAATGTTCTTTGCAGTAATTACAAAAATATTTTCCAGGATATATTCAGAAATATAAATTTAAAGTAGTAATTTCAGATAAATACCAAACACTGGAAATGTCACTAAAAGAATGGGTAGAAGACACCACATCTCCCATCTGCTGTGAGCTGGCTAGTAACGGTAGTTGTATATGCGAATTATCTTCAGTCTGTTTCTAATTCCTTCCATGTAAGTGTTTCAGAAATGCTTGTCTATTTCTAGCCATGTGACAGGAAGCTTTGGCACTGTTTGTTAGTGATGGGTTTTTCCCCCGATCATTTTTGGTTAATAGTAAAAATATTGAAAGAGTTAAAATGTAAATACAAAGTAAAAATATGATTTGACTGCTCTCACAGTGAGCTTTAAGAATTTCTAAAGTCATAAGTGATGTTTCAGAGCCCACAGCAGAAGAGCTGAACAATGGCAGAACAAAATGGGACATGGGAAACTATGAAAAATCAGTGATACCTAACAATAGTAAACTGTCAAAGCAGCATGAGAGTTGTCCTTATCTAAGGAAATAGAATATTAACCTTGGAAAAAGACTTCAGAGCAAATCATAAATTAGAAGAACAAATTATGTAACCTAGCAATATAAACAATATCTTTCCTAGCCTGGAAGTGTGTGTTTAAAAAATAAAAGACTCTGAGGTCTAGATGATACTTCTGTAATTGGGACTTTTATTTTGTAACCAAGAAAAAGTTGTAACTGTTTGGCTTAGAACGGCTTGTTTGTTTTTAGTTCATTTTGCCAAGATAGAGGTCAGAGTGACCGCTCTGTGTTTCTCACTGGTCGTCATGGGGAACAAGATGCTGCTTTTACATTTTGATGGCAATGATCCTTTTTATCTAGCGGGCAGTAGTTGCTTCTTATCACTAAACATTTGACTGTTTTTACCCAGAGGTGGGTCTGCAGGCAATTTTCACTAGCCTACAACTCAGGGAATAGAGATTTTGATTGGAATCCCTGTGTCTTAGGCTAGGTCTACACTACCCGCCTGAATCGGTGGGTAGAAATCGATCTCTCAGGGATCGAATTATCGTGTCTCGTTGGGAGGCGACAATCGATCCCCGAATCGACGCTCTTACTCCACCAGCAGAGGTGGGAATAAGCGCCGTCGACGGGGAGCTGCGGAGGTTGTTTTTGCCGCCGTCCTCATAGCGGGGTAAGTCGGCTCCGATAGGTCGAATTCAGCTGCGCTATTCGCGTAGCTGAATTTGCATATATTAAATCTACCCCCCCCGTAGTGAAGACCTGCCCTTAGTTTTATAAACCAACGGTACTATGAAACCACTGATCTAGCTGCAGGCAGGTATTTTTAATACTTACCCTTTATACATGGAAATATAAATGTAATTTTGTTTGTTTTTTAATTTGGAGAAGAAGGTGGGGACAGCTTTGACATTTTTTTTTCTTTCATTCTCTCTTCCCTAAAAGCTTTTTGACCCTCTCTCTAGTGATGGCCCTGTACACAGTGTGAACCAGTGGTGGGCATTTGAAACCTAGGCGGTTGTTTAGGGCTTCCCTCATCCAGGATTCTAGCCCACCAGGCAGAAGAGCAGGTCAATTTTTTTCAGAGAAAAACGGCTTTTCAAGTGAAACAAATTAACTTATGGAAAATTTTCATCTAGCTTTAAATCTTCCACTTCAAAAAGATAAAGAACAAAAAGTGTGTGGTTTTTGAAAACTGAAAAACTTCTTTGTTTTTCCCTCTTCCCCTTTTTCTTTTTTCCTTTTTTTCTTTATGCCAGGGAGAGAGAGAGAGAGAGAGTGTGTGTGTGTGTGTGTGTGTGTGTGTGTGCGTGTGTGTCTAGGAGGGGAATAAACCAAAATTGTGTTTTGTTTTAATTTTTGTTGAAAAAGGTGACAAATTCTGAAGAAAATTCTTCCAGAAGTTATATCATGTTTGAACTTGTTAATGGAAAATATATAGCATTTTTCACCAGCTCTACCAGTCAAAGCACCATCTGCATGTACTATTTATTTAAACTCCTAAGCCCCTTTGCTGGGATGTTACAGTTAATCTATGTAGGGATTTATTAATAACTTGGGTTGGGATTTTCAAAGGTGCATAAGGGAAGTAGTTGCTCAAATCACATGACTTTCGTTAGGAGAGCTTGTTGACATACCTCTACATTATTGGACCAGCTTCTGTTTGTGAGAGAGACAAGCGTTCGAGCTACACGGGAGCTGCTCTTCAGGTCTGGAAGAACAACACTGCATACCTCCCCATTCTCCACTTTCACCTTCCATTAAAATAAATAAATAAATAAAGTCTCTTGCAGTCATTTTATGAAGATCTACACAAGTGTTTCTTGAAGTGGAGTGGTTGAGAAGGACTAGCTTGAAGGATGGGGTACAAATTAAAATGCGTAGGCAATGTGCAGATGCAACTGGTTTCATTTTCCTTAAAGTAGCATTGCCAACACGAAGTGCTCAGAGTTTGAGAGTCAAGCCTCCCAAAATCATCATCATTTATTACAAAATCCTAAAATAAAAAAAATACTAATTTTCAGATGCTTTTTATTTGCCTTCTGTTTATTGAGCTTAGAGTACTCATGCCATGCTTTCAAGCTTTAGTCTGCAACTATGAAAGCTAGAAACTTAAATACATTTGCATGAATTTGGGATGATACCAATGTACACCACTATAAATGAGCATTTGTAGCCCAAATTGAGAAGCCACAGTTTCCTAGCCTGAGATTATGTATAGAAAGAGAACCAGCAGCAAAACAATATTGAGCACTTTTGCTTACCTTATGTAATCCACATAGTCATAACAGATCAAGAATTCATCCAAAATAATGAAGATACTTATTATGCATAGGACTTAATATTCTCCAGTGCAATGTCTTACTCTATAAGAATTAGATTAAAGGTATTTTAAGTATAATACCAAAACCCATAAGCATGACCCTTACTAGGAGTCAACAGAGTAAGGTAGAGATATTTGAAAAATCATTTTGAAAATTTAATACAATTTAATATATGGTATTTCCATTTTCAGTGAGAAAAAGCTGTGTTCTTTTCATGAAGTCACATTTGTGTATTGATGATCGATTGATTAATAAAAATATGATTTAAAAGACTTAATTTGGCCCCTACAGAACCTCAGAATGACTGAGACTCTTAGACAAGTGATCTGCAAGCCACATATCTTCCTCAAATCCCATTTTGTCTAAGAAGAGGGATGAGTCACTTATATTTAACAGAAACTGCACATGACCTTTTCTGTAACAGTGACAAAATAACCACTCTAACTAGCAAGCGCAGCCGTTCTAGGCTAGTAACCACACTTTATATAAGTGTCTTGTCATTTCACAACATGTCCTTGTTTGATTGAAAAATCCAGGTTTTCCTGTATTTTGCTCAATGCTGGCATTCTCAGAATAGGCCTGGAATTTGTTAATACATCACCCTGCCACATCTGTAAATGAAGACGACTTGAGCACACTTGCATTTAGCTAGAATTATTTGTGCATATATGGATCCTGAAAAGTCTAGTACTGGAATAGAAATACTCCACATGTAGTTTGAAGTGTGATCATAAAATGCCACTTGCCACTGCACATGTCTCTTTCTTGTGTTTTCTGTTGTGCGCCTTGTTCACTGACATAAGCAAGCTACTGTTGGGATGTTGGGGTCAATATATCAGGGGAAACTGCATTGTGCATGCAGTTGGGAGACAGGAGATCTGGATTTATTGCCGTAACTGCTACTGACTTGTGAGTGACTTTGGGCAAGTTGCTTAGGGCTTGTCTATATGGTGCGGCAGTGCACACCAGAGGGGTATAAATTGTAGAGTGTTCAAGTGTTGCACTCTAACTGCCTCGGTACTCCCTGCTAACATGCTCTAAAAGTGAGTGTTACTGTAGTACTGTTTCAAGCAGGATTACCTTACCGCCCCATGTAGACAAGCCTGTCAGTTCTTTGTGCTTCAGTTTGCTCATCTGAAAGCAGGGGATAGTACACCTCTACCCCCATATAACGCTGTCCTCGGGAGCCAAAAAATCTTATTGCGTTATAGGTAAAACCGCGTTATATCGAACTTGCTTTAATCCCCTGGAGTGCGCAGCCCCGCCCCCCCGGAGCGCTGCTTTACCGCATTATATCAGAATTCATGTTATATCGGGTTGCGTTATATCAGGGTAGAGGTGTATTCACAAACCTCTGTAAAATACTCAGAGCCCCATGGAAGGAAAATTGCTACAAAAACCGTACGTTGTTATCCTTATCGCTTGTGTAAGTGCAAAATGCATTTCTATTCTACCTCATACGGTATCCACAAAATCACCAGTTAAGGACCCAGTCATGCAAATCTTGACTTTTGGGTGTAGGCCTGAATGTCTATACTGCAGTTTTATAGCCCTGTGAGCCCAAGTCAGCTGACGGGGGCCAGCAGTGGCATGCCAAGGGTCTTTGATTGCAGTGTAAACATACCTAGGGGGTTAAGATTAGTAGGTTTTGATTCAGGAAACCTGTATGGGTGGTTATGGCTGTTGAAAATGCAGAGAGCAGAAATAACACAAGTTGACTTTCATATGCCAGCTGGTGCTCCTGGTTAGGCATTTGGATTTGTTTTGTAAATTGCACAGTTTAACAGAGGAATCACTGAAGGAAAATAAATATTGAAGAGAAAGAGATATTGTTTTTACAAAATAAACTTTTTTGACCATAGCTACTTTTTAAATAGCCCAGGAGCTAAACCGGCTCAATTGCTCTTTCCTCTTACTAGCTCCTAATCAGTTGCCTACTGTATGTTGGATTGAGATTCACTTACTCATCAGATGGGTCTAACAAATCTTTATTAAGGCAAAACACTCACCAAGTGGTGATCAGTTACTTACAAGTGAAGAGCTCATCATTGCCTTCCAGTCCGGACAATACAGCTTCAACCCCCTTTTGTTACACAGATTTATTTATAACTTTTTTTCGTATCTTTTCTTATATGTATGTATTAGTCTCTGATTTCCATGTCAACTCTCCTCCTGTCAGTACAGGTTTTGTTTTAGTTCAGAGTGGTCTTTTCTAGCTTTTTTAGTTACTTTATCTTGTCTTTTCTTTTTCTCACAAAGATGATTACTCTGCAATTTCTTACTCATAGATTCATAGGTTCTAGGACTGGAAGGGACCTCGAGAGGTCATCGAGTCCAGTCCCCTGCCCTCATGGCAGGCCCAAATACTGTCTAGACCATCCCTGATAGACATTTATCTAACCTACTCTTAAATATCTCCAGAGATGGAGATTCCACAACCTCTCTAGGCAATGTATTCCGGTGTTTAACCACCCTGACAGGAACTTTTTCCTAACATGCACAGCACTAAACGATTGCTCTGCAATTTTGTGCGCATGTGCAGTTCTATTTATACTCATGCTGTCAAATGTTATCAGAGCAGACTCTTAAAATTCCCAGCAGGCTTCTAGCAGGCCTAAGTGTGCCTTTGCTCCCAACATCCTACATTATTTTTTCTGAAGTAAAATTGCACCTGAATTATTCTATCAACACTACCACCCAGTTTGTGAACTGTCCCTTCTGTGTCGATACATTCCTGTCTCTTAGCAATTGTAAGTGTGGCTTAAATTGTGTTAAATAAGTTGAAGGTTCTTTCTGTGTGACTGTTTCCATTACATTTGAGTCAATTTCTGTTCTAGTCATTGATATGTATCCAATATGATGTAATTTAGTCTGCCTTGGCTAAATTGACCCTGGCTAATTTGGAGAAAGTGTGAATCCCTAAAGCTTTTTAGCTCTGATTCTGTTCTTATCTCCATTAACATCAGTGGCATTTCTCCTGATTGACATTGGTGTAAGTGAGAGGAGAATCAGACCTGGCAATTGGTTAAGTATTATTCTGATTTTAATTGTGCTAAGCACTATTTTGAATGTATTACATAGGTCTCTGTGGCTCAACCAATTCATATGGCCAAAAATGAAGGCAGACATTAGTTTTCCATTACATCTTCATTTACACTTTCAGTAGATGTACATGCTCTTTTGTGAACCAAGGCAACAAAGTAATTCATTTTTGAAGGGGGAATGTTTACTTCACTTTCAGTAACTTGTCTTAGCCATCGTGTAACATCTCTATTGTCTTGTTCCTTTAAGTACTGTATTTGAAAAATGCCTTATTATTTGTCTTACCATTGTGTCCAATTTTCCTTTCACTATCTCCCCTTGCTTCTTTGTTTCCTTTAAATGTTTATATGAACTTAGTTACTGCCAAACCTTTTACAGATTGAAATAATGCTCTCTCTCTCTCTCTCTATTTGTAGCCTTCAATGTTTAGACCTCATTGATTTTTCACTGTTCTACCATCATCTCAAAATTATGTCTGTGGTTGAACTTATCTCTCTGTGCGTAGGCTCAGCACAAAGACTGGGCACCATTTAATTGGCGGATGGTCTTTGTGTGGTCTGTGAACACAAGGAGTGAATTTCATTGTATGTGCATATGCCCTAGTTCCTCTTGTTTTCTTTGTTATGCTTTTTGTAGCATAAACAGGAACCTGAGAGTGATCCTCTGACTAACCTACTTATATACATACTCAGCTACAGATGTAATAGTCAGGCTTCTTCAGAAGTAACCCAATAAATGATCACTCTCTGGAGGGTTGGGTTTTGTTTTGTTTTATTGCCTTTTACTAGAGATTATTTCAGTCTATCTTCTTCAGTTATAACTTGCATCAGCATGAGCCCTGTTTTGTTGTTGGGTGCTCAGTTGTGACAGGTGGAAGAAGATTTATTTTCTCATCTAGGAAACGTAGAAATCAGGCTTAAAAACAACCAAATCACTAAAAAAACGTTTTTTGTTTGTTTAAAACCTGATTCTGCTGCTATGGAAGTCGTCTCTCAATGGCTTTGGTGTCTGAGGATCAGATGCTTGTGGATAGACATTGTTCTGCTTGGTTGGTGCTTTTATTTTTAGGACCGTATGAATTGACCATCTCAGATGATCCACTAAATATCTTGTTGGCTCAAAATGTTACTTCAGAACAAGTCACAGGCACAAAATTCCACTTCCCTGTTGCATCTTTTTTTCTGACAGCCAAGTCCCCATTAAGTTTTGAATAATTGTAAAATGTTCCTTATAAGCCATCAATCAATTAACGGGATTGTTTTGGATACTTGCTTGAACTTGCATCACCAATACCCCATTTCACATCCCTCTGTTCTCTTATCAAGCCTTGTATATGGTCACAAGGTGGTACTATAAAGCTTAGAATTGACAGATGCAAGAGCTGTTGCTAATATTGCACCAAAATCAAGAGAGATTCTACAGTGCAATGCATTAATTAAAAAAAAAAATAATGCACTGAAAACATTTCTATTTTTGTTCAGGATTTTGACCAGTCTTTGCTTTATGATTTTAAGCATGAAGTAATCCTTATGGGTGTTATGGTGCACTATCCCACAGCAAACACTTGCCCTGCCAATGCAAACTGAAGCATAATATATTACATCATAGAAAATGTTACTGAATAAACTATGTAGATCCAGATTTTCAAAAATGCTCAGCGCTCTGTTGTTCTCAGCAGGTGCTGCTGAGTAGTGAGCATGTTAGAAAATCTGGCCATTTACTTAGGTGCCTTAATAGGCACTGAGGTTTCTTGAGAATTCTGGCCTACAAGTGCATAGAATGGTGATATTTTTGAAGTGAAAAACTAGAAATTTGTAATACTGTTATACCTTCCCCACCAGGTGAGAAAGGGAGATTGTGAGAAAATCTTTCCTCCATCAGTGTGGCCGTGTTTGAGTAGTCTGTCTTCAAGTGTTTTACAGTATTTTAGATTTTTTTAAAATAATTCTAAGGCTTTGTAATAATATATACATATGAGAGACTTAAATACCCTCCCACCCATAACTCACCCTGTCCATCAGTGGCTCCTAGGCTTGCAGTGCTTGTGTATAGTGTAACCTGGGGAAACATTTTTCATTGTTCAGAAGAAAAAAGATTCTGCAGCATCGATTTGTTAGTGTTTACAGAACATTTTGAAGATGGTCCGAATAACCCACAAATGATGATCCTAAAGGCATTCTGCAACAGCTGTTTACTTGACAGAGGTCTGGGGTATGTCTCTGGAGTGGGGTGGGAATATAAATGGGGCTTTTCCATTGCTTTGATTTGTTGGCTAGTGAGTTACTTTGTTACCTGTATATGAATATTTAATGCTGGGTGGTCCTGTTATTGTAGGTTTTATTAACTGATAGGGCACTTAGATCTCTTTGTATGGCTGTTTTTAAATGTTGTTTGTCTCTAAATATAAATAAACCTATGAAGTGCACGATAACTCTAATAACACTCAGTACTTATCTGGTTAGAACTGTTACCTGCTCTTGTGATTTTATTGTGAGTCTTGTAATATTTGGTGGATTTTTTTCTTAAAGCTCTAGACCTTGGATTCATGAGACTACAAAATAATTTTGGCTTTCATTTTTAAATTACAGAAGTTTCTAGTCTTCCTGGTTGCAGAGATAAGCTTGAAAACATAAACCCTAAAGGTTCAAAAGCCAGAAGGCAAACAAAAAGAACTTCAAATATGTTACTTTAAAAATCTCTTTGTGTTTAAGCCAATCTCAAGATTTTTGGAGGGAAGCCTGACTGAAGACTTTTGAATGCTTGGGCTTGGCAATATCGGACTAGACTGTGCCAGACTTCTCTATTTTGAGTCAACGACTTACTGATGAACAGTTTATGAAAGGCTGCATGTATTTGGATTACCTTTGCAGAGAAAGGGCATTCTATCTATAATGACCTTGTGAACTGTTCCATTCCTTTCTCAAAAGTATTTATTTTTAGAGCCTTGTGCTGTGTTGTTCAATCAAATTGCATCACAAAGGCTGATGTCCAGAAGGATTTGAATTATAACAGCAAAGCAGCAAACATTTCAAAAAGGGCCTAACTGAGGACAATGTTTTCCCTCATGCATAACTGTTTCTCCAGGGTTGGGAGGAAGAGAGGTACAGATGAGATACAAATTACATTCACTATATATGTGAAAAAGAATACCCAGAAAAGGATAGTTTCTGGGCCATTCTTGATGGAAAAAATATAGCATGTAAGGTGCATTGTTAAAGACAAATGCCTGGTTCAGAACTTTTCGTTCATTCTTTACTGGTTGAGTCCCATCTTTCTAATATGAGAAACTGGTAAAAAATCAAATATTAGCTAAAGCTTAATGACACTTTAGCATTAGCTCTTACCAGTATTGACCATACTTTACAGCTGTGCAATCTTTGCTGTTTTACAGGATGGTGAGAAACGCACCCCGCTTCATGTTGCGGCTTTTCTGGGGGATGCAGAGATCATTGAGCTCCTCATTTTGTCAGGTAATGTGAAGACTGAATTGGTCATCAACAGAGAAGCCAATGTTACAAACTACAGTGAATACCCAAGGGAGGCATCTTTAACTTATGCAGGTTAAATGCGGGCCCTGTCCATCTCTGTGTTCCAAGGAGCATTATGCTGTTTGCAGGATAAGAGAACCAGTTTAAATTGCTTGCTATAGTTACATAACATATACTCTGAGAATAACACAATGAACCAAAACTACAAATCGTTACTAACTTGCAGTGGGTCAAAACTATTTGATATTTGTGGATTCAGAAAACAAGTTTAGCACATGCTTAAGACCATCCCTATTTAGCGAAGGACTTGTGTGTTAACTCCTAATGTCTCCAGTGGGATTAATCACATGCTTACGTTTTTTGCTGCATAGTGATGGATGGATCCCTATCCATGTGTATATATAGTGTATGAGGGGTGATTCAGGAGTGGAATGTCAAATCTCTCCTTGCATTGTTGTGCAATGTAAAGACTGAGACAGGGTATTGAGCACTGGACTGTGAATTTTCATCCCAGTGGTTGATACTGCCTACTTCTGTGACTTCTGATAAGACACTTAACCTTCTTTGTATTGGTTTCCAATTTGCAGCAGGAACATAATACCCACCTACCTTTTGTAGAGGCATTGTGATAAATAATTAGTAGTGCTTCAATACTACTTTGAAAATGAAAAGCATGATTGATAGTTGATGGAATAAAAGGTAGAGTTGGTACCTCACAAGAAGCGTAGAAGATCATGGCTAACTCCTGGGTGTGCCTGCAAATGCCCAAACATCATGTGTTTCTAAACCAGATTGTTAAGAGTAGGGCTTATTGCATGACAGTTGACTGACTGAGGGTGAGGAAGAAGCTACAAGTTGAAAGAGTAAGGAGCACATATTAAAAATATAACTGTGCTGTAATAGGAAATACATTTATCAACATCCTTGATGTGGTAAGAATTGAGTGCAGGCGTATATCTGATCGTCAAGCTCTTGAGATTCTGTAGCATTAAACAGCTACTGCTATGTGTGACGTGTAGTCTAGAGATTGAATCACATTATTGCACATATACACATACTGTATTATAAAAAGTAATTATTTAATTGATAAGTTGTCTTCTGAAGAGCAAACCTCAAATTAAGTTTTGGTTGTTCAGATGAGCAAATTTGAAGGCTTACCTTGAATCTCTCTAGTTAAGAATTTGGGCTTTAAATCTCAGAAGAAAAAGCTCTGCTGCAAAATTTCCAACACTTTTGCTGTTCTGGTAGGGAAGGAAATCTCACAGAAAGGGGCTGTTCACAGTAATATAGCATTTCTACTTGTGACCAAATGCAGAATGTGAAGAGATTACCAAAAATTAAAAGTGAGGGTTGGGAAGATAGTTGAATTTATTACAATCTGGGGAAAAAAATTGTTTTAGTTTGGGGTAAGAGTGCAAATTGGCTAAGATTTTATCTGAGTATGGTTTGCCAGATGGTAGCTTTCTTCCCCCAACTGAATGGAATATGACAGTATGGCAGTGGTTCTCAAACTTTTGTCCTGGTGACCCCTTTCACATAGCAAGCTTCTGAGTGTGACCCCCCTCTTATAAATTAAAAGCACTTTTTAATATATTTAACACCATTATAAATGCTGGATGCAAAACAGGGTTTGGGGTGCAGGCTGACAGCTCGTGACCCCCCACATAATAACCTTGTGACCCCCTGTGGGGTCCTGACCCCCAGTTTGAGAACCCCTGCAATAGGGCATCAGATCATTGTTGTTGTAATTGAGTCTAGCACTCTGCATCTGACTGCTGTTACTAATCCAAAACAATAAAACTATTTTCAGATCGGATTCATGTAATGAATATGGTATTAGTTCTGTGATGGATAAATGACTTGGGAATATCAAAGTTTGTAACAATAAACTGCAGCCTAATCATACACCACTGCATTAGCCCATGAGTGGTATTTTATGGAATAAGCAATATCTGTCAAGATTCCTACTGACATTTACACCATCTGTTTGAAATTCCTATTCTGGCTTACTTGATGCCCCAGTTATCAGTGATATGTACATCTTTAAATGCAACAGTACTGTAACAGAGCTCTTCCATTTAAATTTTGATGTTGCTGTTCTCCCACCAGACGTAAGTTGTACAGACAGCTTGTAAGTGGAGTTTGTTGTCCAAAAAAAAAAAAAATGGTTGGAGGAAAGCAAAAAAGGGATTCAACTAAACGAGAAAGTTATGCACAATCCCTCTGTCCGTCATATATTTAGAAATCGTGGGTTAGCCAATTGCCTTAGTCATGGAGCTTTAACTTGTGAGACTTACATTTTCACATGTGATCATCCAGTATGTCATTGATCCCAGCAGAAAAACGTGAGTGAATATTACATTGACAGACTAAGCTTGGATGGTTTCTCCAATACATTAGACACAAGCATGCCTTTCTTCAACAGGAGGTAAAGACTAATTACTTTCATTTTGACATGTGGTAATACAGCATGTAGCCATTGTCATATCTTGTTATTGCATATGAGCAGGATGCAGAGGCATTATCTTTTCAAGGACTGCAAGTAGCAGCACAAGGAAGATTTCTATGAATGAATAGATAAGGTAGCTCTGACCCGTGTCTCCCAAGAATTCCTGTAGCATCTCTAGTGCATTACCTAGTGAAGATGTGGCTTTGCTGTGGAAAATACATTTCATTTCTTGATTTCCAATGTGTTCCTTATGTGGGAAAGAATATCTCCATGCTCTTATAGGCAATATGAATTCAAATAAGTTACAAGCCAAAATTCATCTACTGGCTCTAGTATTTGTCTGGAGGATAGGATAAAATGCAGGTGATGCACCCAACTCTGTGAAATATCCAACTGGGGGTTAAACAAAGAGAAACTAGCTCATAATTTAAGGTTTTAATGATTAACCTTCATGCCAGCAAGGGTTCAGTTTGATTTGACTTAGTGGAGCACTATTAACACTAATACTTACATTCCCAGGGCTTGAGTCAGAGCTAATTCTGTATGTGGTATGTTCTACCTCTTCATCTCATTTTAGTCTCTGAAGTATCATTATTCACACGACATACCAGTACTTGTACCCACTTGGAAGAGACAAGGTCTTTGTAAATTTCTGTGATGTAGTGATCCGCCAGGGCTAGCCAAGCAGCAGAGCTCAGATCGCAACAGCAACGTTTCCCTTCTGCCTTCAACACCACCCAATTTGTAAAATACTTCACAAAAGATTAATCTGATGATAACAGTTAGCACTCTAAAAAGTGTACCTCTGATGCCCGACTTTAAAATCAGAGGACAGGCAGTATATTTAAAGAATAAAAGCATGGAATATTTACTGTCAGATTTGAACCACAATATTCGGAGCATGACAAGAAGCCCAGAAAAGTATCAGCCCCTTGCATTTCAGACAGGACTCAGGAGAGAAATTCAGTGACATATGCTCATACTTAGATTTATAGCCCATGAACTGGTGGCAGCACAAATAAATGTAGCAGCTAATAAATAAAGCTTCTGCCCTGGTGCACTGAGACATACCAGAAATGGCATTCTAGATAACCATTAAAATAGGAGTGGATTCAGAATTAAAATGGAAGATGTGGGGCCAGATCCTCAGTGGGTATAAATCAACTGAGGATCTGGCCTGTGATATTTGGCTGAAATGGGGGAGTGTATTGTGAGTTTGTCTGATGTGCATTAAAACACATGGAGTTGAGATTTGGACTTTACTGCCTTCTTCACGCCCTTTCCACAGAATAGGAAGTGCAGTCAGGTAGTAATAATCTGTTAATTTTATTTATTTTGACAACCTGTAACCACACCCAATCATGGATGTGCATGGAGAGCTGTCCAGACAAATAGAAACACAAGAGAGGAAATATATTTCAGTGCAATCTCATGGCTTCAATGAGGTGGCACTGGTGTACAAGTGAGTAGAAATCTGAGGTCCGGTCTCTGCCCTGAGGGGCTTGCTGTCTAAGGACACTGTCAAACCTTTATGGCAGAACCACATGCAATGTCACTAAGGCACTAACCATGGAGCCATGCTGCCCCGACAAAACTTTAGGAGGCAATGAACTTCCTGCCAGGCACGGAGAGTGTAGCCCTGACCATTGCTTACAAGGACGCAGCATGCTTTCTTCTCCACGTAGCTCTATTGGCCATGGTTTTTCATCCTTTCTGCTCCCTTTTGGTGCACCTCTAGTCCTGTGCAGTCCTTGCACTCAAATGCTGCAGTTAGAATCATAGACTCATAGAACTGGAAGGGACCTCAAGAGGTCATCTAGTCCAGTCCCCTGCACTTGTGGCAGGACTAATTATCTAGACCATTCCTGACAGGTGTTTGTCTAACCTGCTCTTAAAAGTCTCCAATGATGGAGATTCCACAACCTGTGTAGGCAATTTATTCCCATGATTAACCACCCTGACAGGAAGTTTTTCCTAATCTCCAACCTAAACCTCCCTTGCTGCAATTTAAGCCCATTGCTTCTTGTCCTATCCTCAGAGGTTAAGAAAAACAATTTTTCTTCCTCCTCCTTGTAACAACCTTTTACATACTTGAAAACTGTTATCATGTCTCCTCTTAGTCTCCTTTTTTCCAGACTAAACAAACCCAATTTTTTCAATCTTCCCTCATAGGTCATGTTTTCTAGATCTTTAATCATTTTTGTTCCTCTTCTCTGGACTCTCTCCAATTTGTCCACATCCTTCCTGAAATGTGGCGTCCAGAACTGGACACAATACTCAGTTGAGGCCACCTTAGTCCTGGATAATTGGGTACCATGGGTGAGACTTCAGCCCATTTGAACTGGGTAGAAAGGCCAGAGCAGTGTAAAGGGGGCTCTAAAATCCTTGTCTCCAGCTAGGGGAGAATTCCTCCAGTGCAGAGACTGAGGGGGACAGCTATAAAGGTGCCTTCTGAGGACCCCCCACTTAGAAAATACCCAGCTAAGAGCCCAGGTTAACTTTGCAATGAAGACAGACATATGTTTATGTTTACATTTTCACAAGTGTTCACTGACTTGAGGGTCCCTTTGTCTTTGGGTGCCCTAATTGAAACACAGAGGGCCTGGATGTCAGAGGTTGACTTAAATGGGCAGTGTAGGTGTTCAGCAACAGAAAAGCATTGCCTAGGTTTTAAAAGTTGGCACCCAAAAACAGAGAGCATTTTTGACAAAGTAGGCCTTCCTTTCTTTGTGCCTCTGTTTTACCTTCTATACAATGTCACATTTCCCCACCTTTAAGGAATGTAGAAAATCTTTCTTAATAGTATTGAAAAGTGCTTTGAGATCCCTGGATGGAAGCTGAAGCTTAAAAGCGCAACACCATATATCCTAGGCATTTGGTTAAACCAAACAAGGTGTATTGAGTGAAACATCTGAAAAGACAAATGTTTACAAATGTGTGATAGACTAAACTAGCTATGAATGAGCCATTCCACTCTGTTAGGTAAACAGCACATTGAAAAACATACAGAGGAAAAGGATGTGGAAAACAGTAGAGGGAGATAAGATTGAGAACATGCTGCATAATTTGTGTGTGTGTGTGTGTGTCGTGATCGTTTTGCTTTTATCATTTTCTTCGGTGGTTTTCTAGGCAGCTGCCTATTCAGCTTCTAGAAGGGTGAGTGGATCAGTGAAAGGCTTAACCAGCTACTGAAAGAAACAATTTCCTGGGTTTTCTAATCATCTTCTTATTCTCAGATGCCACTATAGTTGCTGAATATTGAGGAATGATATAACTGCTTATCACATAATGTTATTCGTCCCATAAGCCTTTCTGCTCATGGGAGTTCTTGAATGGGTGAAGATAAATCAGGAGAACCTCAGTTAAAAAAAAAATTGAACCACAGAATAAATCGCTTGAAAAGAAATATTTGATGCCAGTCATTGGGATTTAGGCCAAGCAGTTTGCATCTGGCAAACCTTACTTATCCAAAATGGTGTAACACAATTTACATTGGAATCCTAGATTGAAAGCTCCTTGGGGCAGAGACTGTCTTTTGTTCTGTGTTTGCACAGTGCCTAGCACAATGGGGCCCTGCTCTATAATGGAGGACTCTAGGCACCACTGCATTATAAATAATAATCCTGTTATGAAGATCAATAGGGTAACACCTCACTTCTGTTTTACTCATGATATCAGAATTATCTGTAAAGGTAAATCCATCATCAATGAACTTCTCAAATCAAACATCTAACTCACTAAACCAGACATGCGTTTTGCATGGGCATAGCAAGTTCCATTAGATGTAAAACTCCCAGGCCAGTCAGATAGATTATAACTGTCGATCTCATATTGGTACTTTGACAAATTGTAATGTTATTTTTCTGAAGCCAGGTGACACGGGAGGTTTGAAACCTTTTCCAACGTTTAAAACCTGAAAAGAAACCCAGAGAAATTGCTTCTACTCTGATCATTAGAACCAAATTCTCAATGACCATTACAAGTGAGGGGCAAACTTGTAAGCACCCATGAGCAGTGGGTTTTTGGAAAATACTTTTGGTGCTTAGACCTTGAATGATCCACTACCATCAGGGAAAATTAAAGCCAAAGTCCCTGTATTGGGTACATTATATGAGCTTAAGTTCTAGTGCAAAATGTGGTTAAAACATCCTTTTTGTTAGTGAAGAATTTGAAGGCTCATTTGTGATATATGCAGGATGCTTATACTTGTCTAAAGCTTATCCAATTGTATCAGGACAGATTTGCAGACAACTCTGCTAATTTGTAAAATGTTCTGCTTTCAAACAATAATAACAATATTTTAAATTAAGGTGCTGTCTTTATTTTCTCTGCTCCCTCCAGTGATGTCTCCTTGTTTGTCTTATTGCCTCAATAGATTGCTTTAAAATATTACTTAAAACTAAATTTGTGTCCCCCCATGGATGTGGAAGCTCATTTTCTTAGTGTGTGTTCTGTTGACCCACCCCACTCTAGCTGCCCCAAAACATCCTTGTTACCCCCTCCACTCAGCAAGTGACCCAGCAGTATCCAGCTGCCCAACCTTCCCCCCATTTGCTCCTTTAAATAGTTCCCTAACACTTCCAACAAGCACTCCAAGCTGAAGAATCCTCGTCCTCCTTCTCCTGGATGAGTGACTGTGGAATTGATCCTGAGGTGCTAAATGCTATCTGCTCCAAAAGTTGAGCGGCTCAGTAGCTTGCAGGATCAGGTCCCAGATCACTACCTCAGCTGTCCAGCCTCCTGACATCCCTTGCACATTTGCCTGGTCCTAGGAAGACCTGCTAATCTTTGATAGACAACCTAGGCCCCCTACCCACCTTTACTGCCGAACCTTTCTGGTTTTTGAAAGTAAGGTAATTTTCTCAGAGTTAACAAAGTAGAAATAACTGATGCTAGCAAGGTTGTGATAAATTCTGTGCATATTTATACGGCATGTCCTTTGTTATCAAGAAATGTATTAATATTATTATTGTTGTTCTATTACATCAAAAGCATGTCAATAATCTGTACTGTTTATTTGCAGGGGCTCGTGTCAATGCCAAGGACAATATGTGGCTGACCCCTCTTCATCGGGCTGTCGCCTCAAGGAGCGAAGTGAGTGAGGTTTGATTACCCCAGTAGTTGCATGCAAACAACATACTGAAAAAAAAATACTATTACCACAATAAAGTAATAATGGAGACCCCGCCCCCCCCCAAAAAAAAGGGGAAAAGGATTTTCTGATTCCAAAACCCTTTGCTCTTCACTAAAGCAAGAGTAATCAGTTACTGTCTGTATGCTGTTTTTATTGTTAGCCTGCTGGATACTTGTGGTTTTCCACTCCTGTGTATTTGATTGTTTTCCCTAACATGGTGCCTAATTTAAGTTACTGTAATGCATGACTTTCAGCGGACTGTCAGTAGATAGAATGATCATGATGTAAGTGGGATATATTGTGCAGTGATGCTGGTCTAATCACTTTAAAATGGTTAGACATAGTAGGGTGTGGGGAGGAGGTAAGAAGGAGGGATTGGAATGGGAGGGTGTGAATCTAGTGATCAAACAGGCTTAATGTGTAGTTTGATTTGAGTAACTGTATTTAAAGGCAACCATAAAGCTTCCTTTTAATTCCCCTGATTCACCCATAAAATAGAGTTAAGTCCATATTTTTTCCATTTGGCAACAAGAAATCATTCAGCATCTCACTGTAGTGTTTTTCATTGCTGCCTCAAAAGATGAGGGATAATAATTATCAGAGAGAATAACCCAAGCATGACTGAATTTTCAAGGATACCATCATTCTGGGCTTCCATTTTTGGCCTCTTTGTGTATTTTTATCCTCTTAATATTGAGTCGACATGATGCACGCAACTGCAGACTGAACTGGCTGCTGAGAGGAGCATTTAAAAGAGACATGAGCTGGCTGTCCTCCAGAAATTGATGGAAGCACCTCCATAACAATCCCAGTGCTCGCCAAGCCTGGAGGCAGGAATCCTTAGCTCATTTCTGAACTCAAGCATTGCTTAGCTACTAGCCGAGCTTCCCAGCTGCTGACGTCCAATGAAGCCCACTGAAAGAAGTAGCTAATAGAATACGAATGCTGTAAAGGAGTGAAATACAAAAAAACAACAACCCCACATTAAAAATAAGACATAAACCTTAAATAACAGCCACAATCTTTATAACCCAGTAATTACAACTATATGGTGTAGCTGTTTTAGATACAGGTGAATTTTATCTGTTGTGACCATCCTAGCTAAAAATCCATGTCTTACTATGGCTTTGTGCCTCACCCTTAACCCGTTGCTGCTGAAAGCAAGTGAAGACCCTGTGCAGAGTTCCCATTGAGTAACTTTCTTTTCCATAGTTCTGGTAATTCTAGCATCCCAAAAGGAATGATATCACAGGTACAGTATGTGAGGAAGCAATAGAAAAAGTGAGCTGTCACCCATGTAAACTGGCTCATCTTAATTCAATGTATATATTTTTATTAAAATGTCATTTTCTTGTGTTCTTTTTCCTTTGTTAATTCTTGTTCATGTGAAGGCCATTACTTTACTAACATTTTGAATGACATTTAGCATCATAAGATTTTTTTAAAATCCTGCGGCTATTGGAACTGATTTGTTTGCGAAAATAAATCGTTGCACAGGTTATCTGACACATTTCCAATGTGAATACCATAATACCAGATCAATCTCAGCCATCCAGGGGGTTCTTGGGCCAAAAGTTGACTATAAGGCCTCATTATATTTTGTCAAGTCTCCATGGGTTTAGTCCACTTCTAGAGCAATCACCTGTAAGGCTAAGGTTTTATACCGAGAGAGGCTTATTCTGAAGCTTCCATTCAACACTGAGATTCTGTCTCCCTGCAACCATTTAGAGTCTGACAAAAACACATACAAAAATTTTTTTATTGGATTTAAAACTCATTAAAATGTAAAGTTGATTTCAGGGATTTAAATTGGTTATTTAAAAAACCGCAACCCCTCAAATGTCTCTGTACTGGCTACTTCATGTATATATCAAATTTTAGCATTGTACAATTAGAAGTAATTGAGAAATTTCACTATGATATTTGGATTATACTGCAAATGCTAAAAGAAATATAAATGCAGAGTCCTAAGCAGTACCATTGTGCTAAATATACACATGGAAATTATAGTAAAATAAAGGATATTTTATATCCTCAAAAGCCAGATAATTAAAAGTTACGAGAAAAACACCTCTGTAAAGAATTGGAATAAAGTTAAGCTCCCAAATGGAATGTAAGCGGAATACATATGTAGATGTAAATGAAAGTGTATATACACATTTTTAAATGGAATTAAAAAATTACCTGCCAAGTCTATTTATTTATTTATTTATTTTTACCCTCCAACACCTGTTTCTTTCTATCTCAAGAGTCAAATTTATGTTCATTTTTCCATTGACTTCAAGTAGAATTTTGGTCCCAAAGGTGTACAAAGTGAATTTTCTTTAAGTAACTTTAAAGTAATTGGCCTGTAGTAGTAGTAGTAAATAATAATAATAATAATAATTAATAATAAAACTTCTAAGAGACTAACAATAATATATGATTATCAACACTTTAAGATAAGCACTCTCATTTACCGAGGCCTTGGCTACACTCAGGACTTCACAGCACTGCCGCAGCAGTGCTGTGAAGCGCGAGTGTAGTCGCACCGCCAGCGCTGCAAGAGAGCTCTTGTGGCGCTGTATGTACTCCACCTCTCTGAGGGGAATAGCGTGCAGCGCTGCAGGCTCTGATTACACTGGCGCTTTACAGCACTGTACTTGCTGCGCTCGGGGGGGGGGGCGTTTTCACACCCCTGAGCGCAGCAAGTTGCAGCGCTGTACAGCGCCAGTGTAGCCAAGGCCTGAGTAAATTTGCTTTACACCAATTTATGGGATTGCCATAGAAGATGAAATTGCTGAAATCAATAGAGGACAAAAGAGTAAAACTCTTAGGCCTGGTCTACACTACGGGTTTAGGTCGACTTTAGCAGCGTTAAACCGAATTAAGCCTGGACACGTCCACACAACGAGGCCCTTTCTTTCGACTTAAAGGGCCCTTTAAACCGGTTTCTTTACACCACCTCCGACGAGGGGATTAGCGATAAAACCGGCCTTTGCGGGTCGGAATTGGGGTAGTGTGGACGGAATTCGATGTTATTGGCCTCCGGGAGCTATCCCACAGTGCTTCATTGTGACCGCTCTGGACAGCGCTCTCAACTCAGATGCACTGACCAGGTAGACAGGAAAAGACCCGCGAAGGTTTGAATTTCATTTCCTGTTTGCCCAGCGTGGAGAGCACAGGTGACCACGCAGAGCTCATCAGCACAGGTAACCGTCATGGAGTCCTCCCAGGATCGCAAAAGAGCTCCAGCATGGACCGAACGGGAGGTACGAGATCTGCTCGCCATATGGGGAGATGAAGCAGTGATAGCTGAACTCCGTAGCAGTAAAAGAAATGGAAAAGTATTAGAAAAGATCTCCAAGGCCATGAAGGACCGAGGCCATAACAGGGACACACAGCAGTGCCGCGTGAAAATTAAGGAGCTAAGGCAAGCCTACCACAAAGCCAGAGAAGCAAACGGAAGGTCCGGGGCAGAGCCGCAAACTTGCCGCTACTACGCGGAGCTGCATGCGATCCTAGGGGGTGCAGCCACCACTACCCCAACCGTGTGCTATGACTCTCTCACTGGAGAAACACACAGGGAAGACGGTTCGGGGAACGAGGAAGATGACGATGGAGGTACTGTAGGTAGCTCACAGCAGCAAGGAAGCGGAGAAACCGGTTTCCCCAACAGCCAGGATCTGTTTGTTACCCTGGACCTGGAACCAGTAACCTCCGAACTCACCCAAGACCCTCAGGGCACACAGGAGACCTCTGGTGAGTGTACCTTTGTAAATATTTGTAAACATTACACATGGTTTAAAAGCAAGCGTGTTTAATGATTAATTTGCCCTGGCAATCGCGGCCAGTACATCTACTGGAAAAGTCTGTTAACGTGTATGGGGATGGAGCGGAAATCCTCCAGGGACATCTCCAGAAAGCTCTCCTTTATGTACTCCCAAAGCCTTTGCAAAAGGTTTCTGGGGAGGGCTGCCTTATCCCGTCCGCCATGGTAGGACACTTTACCACGCCAGGCCAGTAGCACGTAGTCTGGAATCATTGCATAACAAAGCATGGCAGCGTATGGTCCCGGTGTTTGCTGGCATGCAGACAATATCCATTCCTTGTCTCTCTTTGTTATCCTCAGGAGAGTGATATCATTCACGGTCACCTGGTTGAAATGGGGTGATTTTATTAAGGGGACATTCAGAGGCGCCCGTTCCTGCTCTTCTGAACAGAAATGTTCCCCGCTGTTAACCATGCGGTGGAGGGGAGGGGTGAAGTGATCATCCCAGAGAATCGTGTGTGTGTGTGTGGGGGGGGGGGGTTTACTTGTGTTTGTGCCGCATGTTAACCGGGAAACTGCAGCCCCCTCCTTTTACATTGAAACCCCATTTTAAATGGACAACCCAATTCATCCTTGAGATGGGAAATGCGCTGCTGTTTGCAACCTTTCCCGCATGTTAAGAAGGTTAAATAAGCCAAAACACTGTGGCCTACGATGGCTGCCTGCAAGCCGAAATATGCGACCTTGTAATGAAAGAGTGTACCCATTGTTCCCTAAAATGTGTCTTTTTTAACCACCTCTCCCTTCTCCTCCACCAGCTGCAAATGTTTCTCCTTCGCAGAGGCTCGTGAACATTAGAAAGAGAAAACGTAAGACGAGGGACGAGATGTTCACGGAGCTGCAGATGTCCTCCCACGCTGATAGAGCACAGCAGAATGCGTGGAGGCAGTCAATGTCGGAGATGAGAAAAGTCCAACATGAACGAGAGGAGAGGTGGCGGGCTGAAGACGATAGGTGGCGTCAGCTTGCAGACAGACGGCAAGAGGCAATGCTCCGTCTGCTGGAGCATCAAAGTGATATGCTCGAGCGTATGGTTGAGTTGCAGGAAAGGCAGCAGGAGCAGAGACCGCCGCTACAGCCCCTGTGTAACCAACAGCCCTCCTCCCCAAGTTCCATAGCCTCGTCACCCAGACGCCCAAGAACACGGTGGGGGGGCCTCCGTCCACCCAGTCACTCCACCCCAGATGATCGCCCAAGCATCAGAAGGCTGGGCTTCAATAAGAGTTAAAGTTTTAAAATGCAGTGTGTCCTTTTCCATCCCTCCTCCCCCACCCATCCCTGCTACCTTGGCAATTATCCCCCTACCTCTGTAAGGAACTAATAAAGAATGCATGAATGTGAAAAAACAATGACTTTATTGCCTCTGCAAGCGGGAGGGGAGGGGAGGGTGGGGTGGGGTGGTTGGTTTACAGGGAAGTAGAGTGAACCGGGTCGGGGGGGGGGGTTGGAGGGTTCATCAAGGAGAAACAAACAGAAGTTTCACACAGTAGCCTGGCCAGTCACAAAACTCGTTTTCAAAGCTTCTCTGATGCGCACCGCGCCCTGCTGTGCTCCTCTAACCGCCCTGGTGTCTGGCTGCGCGTAATCAGCGGCCAGGCGAGTTGCCTCAACCTCCCACCCCGCCATAAATGTCTCCCCCTTACTCTCACAGATATTGTGGAGCGCACAGCAAGCAGCAATAACAATGGGGATATTCTTTTCGCTGAGGTCTGAGCGAGTCAGTAAGCTGCGCCAGCGCGCTTTTAAACGTCCAAATGCACATTCCACCACCATTCGGCACTTGCTCAGCCTGTAGTTGAACAGGTCCTGACTCCTGTCCAGGCTGCCTGTGTATGGCTTCATGAGCCATGGCATTAAGGGGTAGGCTGGGTCCCCAAGGATCACGATAGGCATTTCAACATCCCCAATGGTCACTTTCTGGTCCGGGAAGAAAGTCCCTTCCTCCAGCTTTCGAAACAGAGCAGAGTTCCTGAAGACGCGAGCATCATGTACCTTTCCCGGCCATCCCACGTTGATGTTGGTGAAACGTCCCTTGTGATCCACCAGGGCTTGCAGCAGCATTGAAAAGTACCCCTTGCGGTTTATGTAGTCGGTGGCTTGGTGCTCCGGTGACAAGATAGGGATATGGGTTCCGTCTATGGCCCCGCCACAGTTTGGGAATCCCATTTCAGCAAAACCATCCACTATTGACTGCACGTTGCCCAGAGTCACTACCCTTGCTATCACCAGGTCTTTCATTGCCCTGGCAAATTGGATCACAGCAGCCCCCACAGTAGATTTGCCCACTCCAAATTGATTCCCGACTGACCGGTAGCTGTCTGGCGTTGCAAGCTTCCACAGGGCTATTGCCACTCGCTTCTCAACTGTGAGGGCTGCTCTCATCTTGGTATCCTGGCGTTTCAGGGCAGGGGAAAGCAAGTCACAAAGTTCCATGAAAGTGCCCTTACGCATGCGAAAGTTTCGCAGCCACTGGGAATCGTCCCATACCTGCAGCACGATGCGGTCCCACCAGTCTGTGCTTGTTTCCCGGGCCCAGAATCGGCGTTCCACGGTATCAACCTGCCCCAGTAACACCATGATTTCCACATTGCTGGGGCCTGTGCCTTGTGAGAGGTCTATGGCCATGTCAATTTCCTCATCACTCTCGTCGCCGCGCTGCAATCGCCTCCTCGCCTGGTCCGGGTTTCGCCTTGGCATGTTCTGGCTCTGCATGTACTCCAGGACAATGCGCGTGGTGTTCATAGTGCTCATAATTGCCGCGGTGATCTGAGCGGGCTCCATGATCCCAGTGCTAGCTATGGCGCCTGGTCAGAAAAAAGGCGCGAAAGTAGTATCTGATGGACCAGGAGAAGGAGGGCGGGAGGGAGGGAGGGCCGAGTGACGACATGGCGTACAGGTACAGGAACAGGGAGAAACACAAACAACTGTCACACAGAATGGTCCCCCCAAAGATTAAACTGGAAACCCTGGGCTTAGCAGGCCGTTGATTTCACGGAGGAAGGGGAAGCAAATGAACACAGAACAAATCTATTTTTTACATCTTAAGGTGGCAGCCGACGCTGCAGCATGAGTGACAGCCATACCAGTATGACGATGACGGATACCAATCATAATATGCCATCATCTGCCAAAAGGCAAGGGGCTGCTGCTGTGTAGCAATGCAGCCCCACGTCTGCCAGCCCCACGTCCGCCAGCACCCAGCATCGCCCTCGGCCTCTTCTGGGTGCTTAGCAGACAATATTGGGCAATTGGCAGAAAATAGTATATTATGACTGGTAACCGTCATCATCGAAACAGTAGCATGTCTGCCCAGGTGGCCATGATTGACAGCCATACCAGTACGACGACGACGGGTACCAGTCATAATATACCATCGCCTGCAAGGGGCTGGTGCAATGCAGCACTACGGCTGCCAGCCCCACGGCTATCACTCATGCTACACCGTCTACCGCCAAAAGGCAGTTAGCAGCTGCTGCTGTGTAGCAATGCAGTCCCACGTCTGCCGGCACCCAGAGGACATATGGTGACGGTGAGCTCAGCTGAGCTGAGCGGGCTCCATGCTTGCCGTGGTATGTTGTCTGCACAGGTAACCCAGGTAAAAAGGCGCGAATCTATTGTCTGCCGTTGCTGTGACGAGGGGGGAGGGGCCTGACGACATGTACCCAGAACCGCCCGCGACACTGTTTTGCATCATCCGGGCATTGGGATCTCAACCCAGAATTCAAAGAAAAGGCGCGAACCGCTTCTCGGCTCGAGCTGTGGCGCAAACGTAGTATCTGACGGCCTAGGGGAAGGAGGGAGGGGGGCCGAGTGACGACATGGCGTACAGGCACAGGGAATTAAAATAAAGAACGGTGGCTGTGCATCAGGGAGAGACACAAACAACTGTCACAGACTGGTCCCCCCCAAAGATTAAACTGAAAACCCTGTTGACGGAGGGAGGGGGAAGCAAATGAATACAGAGAAAACCTATTTTTTACATCTTAAGACGACGGTGCAGCGTGACTGATAGCCCTCGGCATCTTTCTGGGTGCTTGGCAGCAAATACTGGGCGGTGTATGACGATGGTCTTCAGGCCTATTGCACGAGCTGCTGCTCAGGGAAGACTCTGCTAACGTGCGATGACCCGACTTGTAATAGGCCGGCTAACAGTCATAATACACCATTTACTGCCAAAAGGCAAGCCCCACGGCTGCCAGCACCCAGATCGCCGATGAAGGCTACCAGTCTACTGCACCGTCTACCGCCAAAAGGCAGTTAGCAGCTGCTGCTGTGTAGCAATGCAGTCCCACGTCTGCCGGCACCCAGAGGACATATGGTGATGGTGAGCTCAGCTGTGCTGAGCGGGCTCCATGTTGTCTGCACAGGTAACCCAGGTAACCCAGATAAAAAGGCGCAAATCTATTGTCTGCCGTTGCTGTGACGGGGGAGGGAGGGGCCTGACGACATGTACCCAGAACCGCCCGCGACACTGTTTTGCATCATCCGGGCATTGGGATCTCAACCCAGAATTCCAAGGGGCGGCAGAGACTGCGGGAACTGTGGGATAGCTGTGGGATAGCTACCCATAGTGCAATGCTCCGGAAGTCGACGCTAGCCTCGTACTGTGGACGAGGTCTGCCGACTAGAGCACCTAGAGCATTTTATTGTGTGGACATACACAATCGGCTGTATACAACCGATTTCAATAAAACCGGCTTCTATAAATTCGAACTAATTTCGTAGTGTAGACATACCCTTACAGTAATAGTTGTAGTGTCAATCCAGGCTGTGTGTGCTCTCCCAGGCACGTGATGTATACATACATGATGTATTTGTTGTACATTAATAAAACTTTGCCTAGCCTTAATAGAAAACATTTCTGTATATGAAAAACAGTACTGTAGTGTACAGGAATATGGGTGTATCGCTTTAAATGGTTGTGACTTATAGTCAGTAAACATGGTTATTTGCATCCCACTGTGCCCTCACATGGTTCCTTCATGTTATGTTTGTGTAAAGAGCAAAAGGCACACAAAGTAAATTTTTGAGAGTCCTCTTTTAAGACTATATGTATTGCCTAAGGGCAATTGTTACTAAGAGCTGAAGAGAGCTTGTCGTAGCTTTTCCAACAGAATGTTTTTTCTATTGAAAAGGCTGTTTTTCTGTTGCAAACAAATTATGGGAACTTGCTGATTTTTGTCGAAATTGTCAAAACATTTAGTTTTTGGTAAAGTCAAAATATTTCATTTTGACAATATCAAAAGGTTGTGTTGATAAGTTTGAAATATTTGTTCAGGCTTTATTATTTCAATTATATTGTATTCTAAATTTTATAATATGATGTCAGAATGAAATGTTTCAACCTTATCAAAATGAAATGTTACGGGAATGTTTCATTTAACAAAAAATGCCGTGATTTCTACATTTCTACCTGACTCATGATTAAATTAAATTTTGAAATCTTGGAATTTCTCCCAGGATGAGATTTCCATTTTCCTGTTAGCTCTAGAGCTGAGAGCATGCAGCAAGTCTGCAAATCAAGCAATTTATTTAGATGCCTGGCCTTATTTTCTGTCTAAATTTGTCTTTCAGCTTCCAATTGCTGAAGTTGGACACATTCAGATTAGAAATAAGGTGCAAACTTTAAACATGGAGAGTAATTAACCACTGGAATAATTTACAGAAAGATGGGATGGATCCTCCATTACTTTAAGTCTTTAGATCAGGACTGGGCGTAGCTCAGTCAGAAACTATGGGAATGATGCATGAGTTGTTCAGTGCAGTTATTAGTTGAACATAACATAAGAATGGCCATATTGGGTCTAGTCCAGTATCGTGTCTTCCAACAGTGGTCAATGCCAGGTGCCCCAGAGGGAATGAATAGAACAGGTAATCCTCAAATGATCCATTCCCTGTTGCCCATTCCCAGCTTCTGGCAAACAGAGGCTAGGGATAGCTGGAGCTATAACTTATGTGTTGCCTAGGGTTACCATATTTGAATATTGGAAAAAGAGGACCCCGGCCCTGCCCCAACTCCATCCCTTCCCTGCCTCCGGCACCGCCCCAACTCCACCCCCTCCCCCGAGCACCCCGCATTCCCCCTCCTCCTCCCAGCCATGCGAAACAGCTGTCCGAGCACTACCGGCTTCACAGTTTGCCGGGCAGCCCCCAGACCTCCAGACCCTGCGCCCCTGGCCGTGGCCGGGCATTTCCCTTCCCGGGCTCCGGCTGCACTGGGGAAGCGCCCGGCCAGGGATGCATGGTCTGGAGGTCTGGGGGCTGCCTGGCAAACCATGAAGTCGGTAGCGCTCGGGCAGCTCGGCTCTTCAGCTACACAGAGCTGAGGTGTCTGGAGGGAGCAGCAGGCGCTGCCGCCGCCACTGCGGAAGAATCCACCTGCAGCTCCCAGCCTGCCGGAGCCGCTCTAAGGTAAGCAGGGAACTGGGGTAGGGATGCCGGCAAAGCTGGGAGTATTTTCCCGGACATGTTCGGCTTTTTGGCAATTCCCCCCCGGACGGGGATTTGAGGACCAAAAAGCCGGACGTGTCCGGGAAAATCCGGACGTATGGTAACCCTAGTGTTACCTCTACCCCATGTGCTCACACAAATCTCTAGCTCGAGTTAAGTTGTGCCTTAAACTCAAGCTAGTTATAACCTGTTGGAGGTGGGTTGAAGCTTGAGTGCTGCTGATTCCCAAGCAAGTAATGTAGCGGGAATGCAGCAGCTTGAGTTAGAACTGATTAGCTGCTAATTCAATCATTCTATGTAGCTTGTGTGTTGTTTCAGGGAGTGGACACTAGCTCAAGTGGTGTAGCTTGAGTTAATTGTTGCACTGAAGACGAACCCACGGTGTAAAATTTGATGGCTTGTGTT
Source organism: Trachemys scripta elegans (assembly GCF_013100865.1). NCBI lineage: Eukaryota > Metazoa > Chordata > Testudines > Emydidae > Trachemys > Trachemys scripta. The sequence continues at coordinate 53,929,465 of NC_048308.1, read as the reverse complement.
ATGCAGGAAGTCAAAGAAGATTATCATAGTATTCTCTTAGGGTCTTAAAAATCTACGAATTGAGGCACCCAAACTTTTAATTAATTAGGGGCCCCTTACTCCATGAATAACGACTGCAGGATCAGGTCCCATTTTTACAATACATAGATTATTTACACAGACACTAGCCTCAAATTCTGTCTTCGTCTCCAAAGAATTTCAGGGGCAGTAAGTGCTCTGATTTTCAGAGGTCTGGAGCACCTACAAATCCCACTGAAGTCATTGAGGGTGCTCAGCGCTTCTAAGAGTCAGACCACATTTACTGTGATACAATTGTTAAATCTAACTTAAGGTATCATATATATGTGTAATACATGTGTGTTTGTGTATAATATGAATATTAAATACACAAATAGGCACGTTAATAAACTGCTTATTCTTCCTTTATCTAAAGTGGTGCAATTGTGTGAATAGTGTTTGTGTGTGTGTGTGTCTAGAACTTTATATAATACCTAGTTACGCTTTGTATAAATGCTATTGTATAATTGTACTTTTTAACAAAAATATGTAGTACCATTATATATGCGTTTGACAAGACAATGTGAGCTTTCTGGTCCTTCTGATATTTTTTAGGGCTAGATTATCCTTTGTTCAGGGTTGTAGCTAAAGGACCACGTTACACTGCCCTTGGTATAGTCTCAGCCTGCCTGAGACACCCTTCTGAGGCACAGTTCTCTGTTCAACTGTGAGATGTCTAAATATATTATCCCTCTCCCCCCACCTAAGTATGGGAGGTACATATTTCCTTGGTCAAGAGATGTGCAATGTCTCAAATGGAAAATATGTAGTTTAATTTTGTTGGTATATGCACTTACATTATCACTTGTAAAAACTAAGTTTTATCTAAAAGTGACAAAAAGCCAAAGAAATTCAGTGTTCCGACTGAGACACTTGACATAAACTCTGGTCACTGAAAAAAGGAAAAGAGTGCTGAAGGAACTAAGGACATGAATGTCAGCTTAATCTGGGACTCTCACACTTTCTGAACCTGAAATTTTTCGCCTGCACAATTAACTTGGATTTTTTGTTCTCTCTGTCCTTTTATCACTGCTACGTCTAGCAATTTTGTCTCAACCTTACTGTCTAAATAGTGCTTCATTTATTTTATATATGGATTCATCATACACTAACCCCATTTTTTCAGTCTCAGATACATTAAATACATTCATTTCCTCGAGTAGAACTTGGCTATAATGTCTAGTGTTAAAGGTCAGTGGACCTATCTGGCACGACCCAACCCTGCAGTTTTGCACAACCTAAAACCCAAAAGGAAAAGTTTGTGTAGGCTAGAAATGCGATACTCTGCCTTAAATGATGATAAATATATATGAAGAAAGTTAAATATATCACAATAAGATGACACGTAATATAAGGGCATTTGAATCAACAATTTCACTTCCCTCACCTGGAATATTTTTGAATGACTGACTCTGGTTGTCTTTTTCTCTGCTCGCATATGAGTTTCCTATGGCTACCAGTAACAGTCAAGAACCTTGTTTTCCCCACACTTCACCATATGATGTGTAGAGAGATATGTTTATACATGGACATGCCCTATGTTTATTTTAATAGTTTGTTTATAACTGTGTTTCCATTGCAGGAAGCAGTACAAGTATTGATTAAGCATTCAGCGGATGTTAATGCTCGGGACAAGAACTGGCAGACTCCATTGCATGTAGCAGCTGCAAACAAAGCAGTGAAGTGCGCAGAAGTAATCATTCCAATGCTGAGCAGCGTCAATGTCTCTGACAGAGGGGGGCGGACAGCACTACACCATGCAGCTCTGAACGGCCACATTGAGGTAAGTGGCCTAGAAGCATTGTTGATATAATTTATTGATTCTTGGCACAGTTGTCTATGTCAGAATTAACAATGAGTTCATGTATCTCTATATGACATAAATAGCTAGATATCTAACCCTCACTTATGAGAGACATTAGACCAACTTCTGCTCTGAGATACACTGGTGATACCTAACTGAAGTCAGTGGGCTGGCACCATTTGTAAATGCAAGCAAAATTTGGTCCAATGTGTTATCCTGTAGTTAACTGCCAGTGCAATACAGAAACTTATGAGCACAATGAACTATGCAAAAATGGTTGAAGAAGCATTAATTATCTCATAAGAGGAACACAAGTGTGTGGGATATGCAGAAATCAGTCATTGTGCTTTTCTAATTCGCTTTCTAGAAAATTTGTTTCTGGTTTAAAACTAGAACATGCTACTTCCGTTTACCTTGCAGCGTTGCGGAGTAAGTCCTTCTACAGCAGAAGTTCCCAAACTTGAGGGGTGCGGAATGTATTCTGGGGGTATGTGAGAAGCTTTTGGGGAAAAAAAACTTACTGCACACATTTTACCCTCAGTAATGAATTACTAGTTAAGCAGGTTTCTCCAGACAGAACGGGGGAGGGATAGCTCAGTGGTTTGAGCATTAGCCTGCTAAACCCAGGGTTGTGAGTTCAGTCCTTGAGAGGGCCATTTAGGGAACTGGGGTAAAAATCTGTCTGGGGATTGGTCCTGCTTTGAGCAGGGGGTTGGACTATATGACCGCCTGAGGTCCCTTCCAACCCTGATATTCTATGATCAGGTCTTTAGATGGTGCTGTACAGTTGGCTCTAGATGGTGCTGTGCATTTTGACAGATTTCTGTTAAGCTTGCGTAGCATTATGCAAAGTTGTTGCCATCTGTACGTTAACCCGTTTGCTACAATGCAATGTGCACATTTAATTGTAAGCATCGACCACAAGCACAGTTTTGCTTTTTTGCTCTTATTACAATGGATTGTTGGCTCTGTTTCAATCAATGCCTTACTGTTTTTAATATTTAGTGCAGGAGTCAGCAACCTTTCAGAAGTGGTGTGCCGAGTCTTCATTTATTCACTCTAATTAAAGGTTTTGCGTACCAGTAATACATTTTAACATTTTTAGAAGGTTTCTTTCTACAAGTCTGTAATATCTAACTAAACTATTGTTATGTAAAGTAAATAAGGTTTTTTAAATGTTTAAGAAGCTTCATTTAAAATTAAATTAAAATGCAGAGCCCCCCCGGACCAGTGGCCAGGACCCAGGCAGTGTGAGTGCCATTGAAAATCAGCTTGCATGCCGCCTTTGGCACCCATGCCATTAGTTGCCTACCCCTGATTTAGTGAGAGTCGCATGTTGATGTTGATTTTTTTTTTATCAGTATATGTACTTGTGTGGTGGTGGGGGGCATAAACTACTACAAACACAAAGAAGGGGGGTGCGATCAGATAAGTGTGAGAACCACTGCTCTACAGTATTCACTAAACCAGGGGTTCTCAACCTTTTTCTTTCAGAGCCCCTCCCCTCCCCTGCCAACATGATATAAAAACTCCACAGCCCACCTGTGCCACAACTGGTTTTCTGCATATAAAAGCCAGGGGTGGCATTAGGGGATAGCAAGCAGGGCAATTGCCTAGGGCCCCACACCACAGGGCCCCCACGAAGCTAAGTTGCTCAGGCTTTGGTTTCAGCCCCAAGTGGCGGGGCTCAGGCCCTGGGCTTCAGCCCCATGCACTGGGACTTCGGCTTTCTGCCCAGGGCCCCAGCAAGTCTAACACTGGCCCTGCTTGGAGGACCCCCTGAAACCTGCTCGCGGACCCCTGGTTCAGAACCACTGAACTAAACAATTACACCATTATAAATTGAAAGCCACTGTATTAAGGTCCTGATCCCAGCACAGAGATTCATTGACATCAGGATGTAGGCCAGTGGTTCTCAGCCCGCAGGCTGCTTGCAGCTCAATCAGCACACAGCTGCAGCCCGTGTGATATCCTCAGAGCCATACAGGTAGTATATATAGTGTGTGGATGCAGCCCACGTAACACAGAGAGCTCTGCATATGTTGCCCACAATGGTAAATAGGTTGAGAACCACTGTTCTAGGCCTAAGTGTGGAATAAAAATTCTCCAGCTGAGATTGATACAATTGACAAAAAATCTGAAATTGATTTACTGTGTTGTAACTTACAAAAAGCAGCCTACAGGTAATTGCTATTAAAGGGTTATAGAGACTGGCCTTTTAAAATTTATATATTTTAAGAAAGAGTTAATATTTATCATTTTTAATATGATTGACTTTCTTTGATGTAATGCCGTTTAAGGGTAGAGTGTAATAAAGCGCATAACTAGTAATAGATTAAATAGTTTTAATAAAATCTCTGATTCATTTCTCCAATGAGTATTGAAAAGCTTAAAGTGTTGTATGTTTTACATTCAAATTGTTTTGTGTGTTTTGCTTATCCTTATATTAATGTCTGGATGGCGCTTGGAGATCTGGAACTTTTTACCTTTCGTCATCACAACTAAAGCTTTGTACTTTCTGCTAGCTATTCGCTGGCATATATGAAATGAGTTGGTCTCAGTCCAGTTGCCAGTGGGCAGGAGGTGACTTCAAGCAAGGCAGTATCGTGATAAGTTAATAGCAAATGGCACACTTGTTGGCAGTGTCAGCAGAGGGAACAACGACGGAAGGCTCTATCATGCTAGGCATGGAGAATTGGCCCCAATCCAGCAAAGTATCTAAGTGTGTAGTTAACTTTAAGTACATGAATAATACCATTGATGTTAAGGGTTACTCACATGCTTAAAATTAAGCAGATACTTAAGTGCTTTCCTAGCTCAAGGCCCAGCCCCTTGCAGGATTGAGTCCTGAATAAGCATGAAGACTGAATTATCCTTTCACCTTTAGAATGTTGTCCCTGTCGCTCAGGATTGAGGTGCATTGGAAGGGTAGCATGTAAAAGCATGCAGTGCTGCTGCTCATGCCGTTTTCTGATTCCAGAGTGTCTCCCACTGTCATGAATCCAGCACCTTCCACAATCACTAACTCCACACCGTTTAAAAAAAATAAAGTATTGAAAGAGTTGCAATGTAGAACTATAATATTCAAATGAAAACTGACTCTTACCAGGGCTGTAACCAGCATGTTTCAGGTGGGGCTGGGCCAGGCTGGGGAGTTCTAGTGCCTTTTACAAAAAAAGCATACGTTTTTAATGATTAGTTTAATTAAACTACAGTTTCCTGGAAGGGATTTTTAAACTATCTCTAATTTTAAGGCTCAAGTTTTCCTGCATAACTTATGCTCATATCACACAAAGGCAAGTGTGATTTGCTCAGCAATTCACAACAATGTATTACCCTCCGACACAAACGTTACATTCAGGGTGATAGCATTATTTCATAGACTGATCTGTTGTAAATGGAATATATGGCTGACCCAAAGATTTACTTTTCATTGTTGTTTTAGATGGTGAACTTGCTTTTAGCCAAAGGGGCAAACATCAATGCTTTCGACAAAAAAGACAGGAGAGCTATTCATTGGGCAGCATATATGGGTAAGATCCATGTTGTAGTTTGTTTCATTACTGAAGTACCGACAGTGTGCTCTGTATTACACAATGCCCAGTTCCTGCCATGGAAAGTGAAAGTTGTAATTACATTGATTAAGGCTATGGGCTCAGGTCATCAGTTGGTATCATAGACACAGCTCCACTGATTTCAGTGGAACTACACTGATTCATACCAGCTGAGAGTCTGGCCCAAAGTGTCCATCTAACACAACCTGTATATTTTTTTCATATTACTTTTTTTTTTTAAATCTCATCTTCTCTCCTGACTTTGATTCCAGCCTCAAATATATTTGGTATGAAAAATACAAATTAACTCTCCTTTCCACAATTAGCAGTAGCGTGGATTTCAATAAGAACTAGGTTAGATAAAATGACTAGCACAAATGTAGTTAATACACTTTTTCTGAAATCGTTGTTTTTCCTATTTGTCTCTTTATTCAGAACAAGTTGGGTTACTACATAGCGGTAAAGTCCTATATAATAATTTCCACTCTTAATTGTCTTCCTTCATCACAAGACCGGCAAGATCACTTGATTCATGCATTCACACCCTTGCCAATGTTCAGCAAATTTGCTTTTTAAATTAATAATTGACCATATCATCCCATCCATTTTAAAAATAATACGCACCATAGAATTCAATGGGAGTTCTGCTGTAAAAATGGTAGAAGTACAGGGACCATAATGTTGGCCAGTGCTGTTCATGCCCTCGCACAATTCTACCTACCACATCCCCTGATCCCCAATTCTTGGGCCCTCAAAGTGACTGCCACTGCACCTTCACATAGGGTGACCAGATGTCCCGATTTTATAGGGACAGTCCAGATTTTTGGGTCTTTTTCTTATATAGGCTCCTATTACCCCTCACCCCCTGTCCCGATTTTTCACATTTGCCGTCTGGTCACCCTACCTTCACATCTGACCTGTAACATTCACTTTAATTCTAATCTTGGTCCCTTAGATAAAGAGATAACAAGTAGTTACCAAACTGTGGGAAAATGTAGTGTAGTTTTATGATGCCCACATATTGAATGAAAAGACTGGCTTCTGACCTAGAATGGGATTTGAACTTTGCTCTGTAGAGATGAAAGATTTTCCAGCCTTTACAGCATGCAGGTTGTATGACACAGAAGGAAGGTTGGGACTCAGGCATGTGTAAATACCATGGGTATTATGGCTCTTTGCATATTTTGAGGTTAATAATGAAAATTTTTTTTTTTGGTGGGGAGCACGTTCACTTACTACACTTGCTCACCTATGACATGATCTAAGCTCACTGGAGTCAATGGAAAGTCTCACAATTGGTTTCAAAATGCTTGGGATCAACCCCTTGACTAAGGTGGCCTAATTATGTTCTCCATAATAGAGGAAAACTCAGTCTTAACCCGGTAGTAGGCACAGTGTGGTCGGGGTCACCAGAGAGGCTAGTTAAATGCCATGCACTTATGCCCCAGTCAGGAAGTTCATTTAGTCAGAGCAATTGCCAGAAAGATGATCATAGAAAGGACCTGGCAGTTGAATTAGTAGATGGCATTGATAGAACCCTCTTCTGGGAATCTTTCAGTGCTGTCAGGCTGGTATTAACGGGGGAGAAGCATGAGAACAGGTTATGAAAGGGTAAAGAGAAAAATGGGGAACTTGTTCAGTGGGCAGGGAGTTGACACATTTTTCAAGACAAACACTCATTTCATCCGGATTCCTTAATGAGAAATGATGCTAGTGTATGCTATACCTGCTCGGTGTGGCAGTCTGTCCCCATCTAGTGGTGGCTAGGCCAGCTAGAGATGGATTAACCTGCTACAACCTTGGCTGACAGAGATGTGTTTTTTAGGTCAGGCAGTGGAGGCTGATGCATTAAGATCAAGAGCTCCCAGGTTTGATCCCCGCTGCCCACTCCAAGTGGTGGCCTGTAGAGTAGGTGAAGTAGTTCAACCTGTGCTCATACCAGCAACATATTTTAGCCCAAGAAATCTCATAAACTGGAGGGATAAGTGACATTGAACTGAATTTTTACATCCAGAGCCAGTTTGTTCGTGGCTGTTAGAATGAGGCGTTACTGACTAACTTGAGGTCACAAAACACTGGATGGAAAACATGGAAAGAGGCTTTCCGTATCCTCAGCTGCTGTAGCAGGCTCATCAATCTCGAGCTGACCGAGCCACTACTGGAAGGGGACAGAGTTTCACACCAAGCAGGCATGGCTTACACTAGGATTAAGAATACTTTCTTGCAAAATGCGCCATCTGTGAGAGCATTTATGAAGCAGCAGCAAAAAGAACAGTGAGTTAGGAAGAAAGCAGTAATTTGAGTCAATTACACTGTAGGAGCGGATAGGTCACTGATGATTTCCATTACCCCATCTTTTAAAGGCCACCTGGAAGTTGTTGCCTTGCTGATTAACCATGGTGCAGAGGTGACTTGTAAGGACAAAAAGGGTTACACTCCACTTCATGCTGCTGCATCCAATGGGCAGATTAATGTAGTGAAACACCTTCTTAATCTAGGTGTAGAGGTAAGTAGCAATTGATATTTTAAACAAAGGCCACAAAATACTGAGGTTTGAGTCACTATTTGTAATCTTTTTATATAATTTAATCTTTCTTTAATCATGGAAAATTCCCTGCTCCCCTGGCTTTTGTTCACCTATTTATTTGGAGATTTTGTCTGGCTGGCTTTGCTGCTACAGACATTGGCAGAGTTTTTGAAGAAACCATTTCCCATTCTCTGGATTACGGAATCTGTTTCACACACTGGACAGCTTTCTAGGCCCAAATGCTGTGTACAGTAGTTGCCAAGAGATGCAAATTTTGTGTGTGATCATCTGAGTGTCCATTCCCCAGTAGACTAAAAATCTCTCGCAGAGACTAATAATCCCATGAAATTGGGGAACATACAGCATTTGTGTCTGGGAAGCGGGGATAATGACTTGCGCCGTAGTCTCCTTGACTTTGTAGAGTGTCATTGTTGACCTTGCTTCATCTAATTTTGTAGAAAAACTAATTTCTACACCAACAATTCAGAAAAGTCTGTATCTAAGATTTAATACCTTTATTATACCGTAGTATTGAGTATTGGTTTCTTATTAGAATGCAGTATAAAGAACTGTGTGGTTTCCTTGTCCCCCTGCCTCCCCAAGAAATCCGCAGAGACAGACCTGAAGTCTGGCTTGTCACTAAAATGAAACCGCAATAATTATTTTTAAAGGAACCTGAACTTATTATTTTTCCTACTTTCCCTCTTGGATGTAACAGCTTTCCAGTTTTTTAGTTTCATTGTCATCATCAGATTGTTCTGCTGCCAGTCTTTAGCTTTACATTGACTTTAAAAAATGCCACCAGGGCAAAAAGTTAATAATCAAAGCAAAGCATTCAGAATGAATTGTTACTGGGGTGTATTGTTATCAATGAAATGTGCTTATGAACACTGACCCATGACAATTCAAGCCTCCACCTATTTCCACTTGCAGTGTGCAATGCATTTGGTAAAGCAGTGATACTCAGACTGTGGCTCTCCAGCCGCAAGTGGCTCTTTAGGGTATCTCCTGTGGTTCTTTGCAGCACAAGATATTAAAACACTGTGATTTAATAATTAACCAATCAGGGTGCTTTTTACTATGTAATTAATCAATTAAGTTATGAACTTGCAATATGTTATTAACTTATTTGCTATGAGAATAATATATATATATATATATATATTATATATATATATATATATATATAGTTTAGATAGATAGAAACTAAATATTTCCCCTGTCATTCACACTATTGTGACTCTTGGGTAATGTTGATCTCTAATTTGGCTCATGAACCACTGAGGTCTGAGTATCATTGATGAAAACCATGAGCTGATGTCTGTAATTTTAACTGTATGTTCTTGTCTCATTGCAGATTGATGAAATGAATGTCTACGGAAATACTGCGCTCCACATTGCATGTTATAATGGTCAGGATTCTGTAGTTAATGAGTTGATTGACTATGGTGCTAATGTTAATCAGCCTAATAACAGTGGATTTACCCCCTTGCATTTTGCTGCTGCCTCCACTCATGGAGCTTTGTGTCTTGAACTGCTAGTGAATAATGGAGCAGATGTTAATATTCAGGTACAGCTTATCTTTCATCTCTGCAATTTTAACTACCTAAATATTAGGGCCGGCTCTAGCTTTTTTGCTGCCCCAAGCAAAAAAAAAAAAAAAAAGGCAGCCGCAGGGAGCGCATGGAGGGTGAGAGGGGCTCCCTTCCTCCGGCCTTGGGGTGCCTCTCCCGGCCGGGCAGGCGGAGCCCCCAGGGGCTGCAGGAGATGCTGGCTGAGCTGCTCCTTTAAAGGCAGCTCGGCTGGGCCGGGCTCAGAGCGGCGCGGGAGGCAGAGGCCGGTGCAGGCGGCGGGGAGTGGCATGTCCCGGGGAACCCGACGGCATGGTGAGCGGTGGGGATCGCTAGTTCCTGCCCCTGCAGGGCTGGGCTGGGACTGGTGGAGCGCAGGGAGCTGGCCGGGGGGTCCGGAGCTGCGGACTGGGCTGCCAAAGCAAAAAAAAGAACCACGTCAGGGTGGCCGGAATGTGCCGCCCCCAGATTGGCCGGAATGCCGCCCCTTACTATGTGCCGCCCCAGGCACGTGCTTTCTCATCTGGTGCCTGGAGCCGGCCCTGCTAAATATATATACCCTTTTGGTTTAAAATCTCTGCATGCCACAAGAGGCTGCAAATGAGAATAACAGCAGGGTTACTGTAAATTCTTCAGGGAATTGGCTGATGGAATAACACAGTGATGCTGGGAATTAAGTTTTCTTCATGGGAAGCTTACAGTGCCTTGATTGATATGATATAATGGCACCCTGAAACTCCAGGCCAATCAGTTTCTGAGGACTTGGGCTGTTACTTAACTACAATCCCAGATCACATCCAGTGGGCTACAGTTATCACAGAAACTATTCTTTTGAGTATTCCCCCCAAAAATGTGTTCAACACAGTTCTGCATGTTCCTCTGGGCTTCTGTTCAGTAGTAAAAATGTCAGGTACAGTCCTAGCACAATAGGGCCCCAATCCTGGTTGAGACCTAAGTATGCTGTTGTATCACAAATACTACACAGTTTTACTACACATACTGCCTTAGTTTCCCCATCTGAAAAATGGAAATAATAGTACTTACTCACCTTTGCAAAGTTTTTGAAATTAATCGATGCTCAAAAATCAGTATTATTTTATTAAAATAAAGTTGGGAATTGTGTTTGAAAATGAATTCAAAGCCTGATTCAAATAAACAAGGTATGGCTTGAGTCATCGGGTTCAACATCCTTCCTCTGTTCCTCTTCAGGCTCCCTGTCAATATTCCTAGACAGAGGTCCTTTCCCTTGGCTCCAAAACTTTGACCATTAGACATTATACCTTTCCTTAACTGTTTGCACCTGCTTTCTAATGGTCTTTGATGGACATCCAATTTTTCTTAGGGTGGCAGTTTATTAACCAAAACTCTTTTCTTTATGTGGTGGACTGCATTTTAATGTGTGTCTATTTAAATTGCAAAATAGTTTGTATTTGCTTACACTTTCCAGGGACTGCTGAAACTTAGCTCTGTGTTCTTCCTGGCTTTTCCCCAAGCAATGTGGAAGATAAGGAAATACTGTGAGAATTATTCATAATGTTTAGAAAGTAAATAACACTCAGGAATATAATTGACATTAACAATTTGGACCACGCACCCCACATTGGTGGAATGTCTCTGAAAATTTATTTGCAACAATCACTGCCTTATTTCCTACTCCTGTTGCTGAAGAAGGTCTGGCACCTACAGAAAAAAGGCATTCTGAATGTATTCTCATATGAATCTTGGGTTCAGTCATACAGCCCTTTAAAGTTGATGGGATTTTGGTCTGAGTAAGAACTACAGGATTGAGCTCTAGTTACTTTTATTATTTCAAACTATTGATAGTACTGTATTTGAGAAACTCTACATTGATGGCATTACTTTAATAATGTAGGTAAGTGTCTTTCATTTTGTTTTTGTTAGAGTAAAGATGGCAAGAGTCCACTGCACATGACAGCTGTCCACGGGAGGTTCACACGGTCGCAAACCCTTATTCAGAATGGTAAGTTGTCTTTCTGATTCTTAAGTAATTCATCAGCAATGATCTGCTCAGAGCTTTTTCCAAGCCACTTACTGCCTTGAGGGGGCAGTTTGTTGTTCTGTGCTAAAATGCTGAGGGACCAAAATTCAAAGGTATGTAAGTACTCAACTGAAATCTGATTGCTAGCTAGTCCTAAAGCTGTCATTTAATAATGTGATGTTAGACAAAGCTTATAATTAATCAAGAAATCCCATTCTCCACCAGCGGACAGTGGTCTATGATTTGTGTGTGTGTGTGTGTGTTTCCTGACCTGAAAATGAAAGCAAAAGCAGCATTCAGATTCTGTATCTTACAGAAGAGGCCACAACTTGTTTCTTAAAACAAGCTTTAAAAAAAAAAAAAGTTTGCAATTTTTCCACTTCCAGGAGTTCTCCAGACTCTAAGAATCTCTTTTCCCACGCTCTCCCTTCACCTCTTAAAGATCATAATTCCATTATAGCCAACTCTCTTGCTAAGGAGTAAATACCCTCTTCCTTGATCGCCTGGAGAAGACATATTTGTGCAATACTAGGCACTCTTTTCTTCTCCCCTGCCCCCTCTGGCTTTTGGACTAAGCCCGTTACCCCTATAGCCCTCCTTCCATCCCAGATATGAAGATGCAATAATTATTCATATTTTAGACAACTACATTTTTATTTGTATGAAATTATAAATCATTCGGCTTCAAACCATGGAATAAAGTGCATTTTCTTCTTGTATGTGCCTTGGGTGGGAGTGTTGGAATTCAACTCCTGCCACCTCCCCATGTCCTCCAGAAATATTCAGTATGCAGCATGGCTAAGCTTTTCTGGGAGTGGTCTGATAAACACACATTTTCCAAGTGGCATCAGCCCAGCTTCTTAATTTTTGTCTTCAAATTTTACTCACCGAGAAACGGGGATTTGCTGCACTAAGTAAAGGCCAAATCAAAACAGTCCTACCTGTGACATTTTGTCATTCTCCTCCTCTCCTTCTTTTGTGTGTTCATTTTTGTCTGTTCAGATTGCAGCCTCTTCCGGGCAATGACCAGTCTTCTTTCTTGTGCGTAAAGCACCTAACACATGTTAAGTTGTTCTCCTATATCAAATATAATAACCCTCCAGTTTGTCCTGTTCTTACTATCGTTATTTACCCTTTATATCATGGTAGCATTCACAGATGTCGACCAGGTGGAAACGTCATTGTAACAGGCATTGTAGAAACGTATTAAAAACACAACTTTAACTATACTGTCACCACCAGCTCCAGCTTAACAACAGTCCTTGCTCCAAAGAAATTACAGACTAAAAGGCATAGGATGAGAGTGAGACAAACAACGGATGGGGAGCGTAGAGGAGGAGGACAGAGTAACAGAAATAATAAGATGTTTTAGCACAGACTAGCTCTGTGAGCAATTCTTAGTCAATCTGAAGGCGTGATCATAACACACCTCCTGCCTACTCACTATTGTATGGCAGTTTCTTGTGTAATTCAAGCAGAGGTGAGTTGTAAGGAGGGATGTGAAGAAGGATAAAGTGGTGGCTTTATGGATTTTGACTGGGAGTTTTTCCCACTTGGAAGAGCAGCCTCGGAGAAAGCACAAAGGTTCTTGTGGCAATGTGGACAAGCAGGCAATTCAAGAGTGAAGGCGAGAGCTGACCTCGTGATAAGGAAACAGGGCAGACAGGTGGGTGTGACTAAATTGTGAAGGGCTTTGAAGGCTAGAACAAGGCGTTAGTGTCTGATGTGGTGGAAGAGGGGGATTTAGTGGAGGGACTTAAAGGGTGTGTGTGTGTGTGTGTGTGAGAGAGAGAGAGAAATAGGCAGACCACCAAGCCAGGAAATGGGTGGTGTAAGGTGGCAGGCATCAAGGCTAGAAAAGACACTGTCGTCAAGGCATAAGAGCATAAGATTATCACAGCTTGGGCAAGAGTCTTGGCTGTATAGGGAGAGAGGAGAAGTCAGCTCTCATAGACATTGCGTAGAAAGAAGGGGGTAAGATCTAGACATGGCCTGGATGTGAGGCCCAAAAGAGAGAGCTGAGTCAGAGATGAAGCTGAGATTATGGGTTTGAGTAACAGAGAAGAGGGTGGGATATGCCTGTGTCATGATACAGGAAGGGGCGGGTCTATAAAAGTATTAAGTGCCTGCTTCTCCCCTTCAGATCATGTAGAGGAGCTGTGAGTGCTTCTGAAAATCAGGCCCCGTTATGTCTCATATTAAGCATCCAAAAATTGAGGCACCAAAAATCAGTGACTACTCTTGAAAATGTTCTCACTGTCAGAAATGTAGTAGCAGTTTGGTTTAATTGCATTAAATTTAATTTAATCAGACATCATCTGTAACCCCTGGGGACTACAGTATGGGTATTGTGGGCCAGTGTCACAAAAATAAGATAAATAGCCAAAGGTGCAAGTCAGCTGGCCAGAAAAATATGGAATGGAGCCAAGGGTTTAGTTAGCAGAAATAGCTCCCTTTCCCACCTCCTGTGCCTGAAAGAGCCTTGAGGGTGAATAACCATCTGAAAATCAAGACAGAAGGTTACAGCTTTAGCTGGTAATACCTTGTAAAGGGATGGAGTATACAGTATGATAACAGTTGTTCTAGTAATTTAAATCTCTCCCAGATGTCTGTGAGGACTTTGCTAGGTGACTTAGTACAGCAGGATATTGACACCTATTTGGTGATTCTCAGAAAGAACTAGCTTTATTTGTACAGTCAATTTTTATGACATCTGCGTATACCTGAACATACAGAAGTATTCCTGGTGTCATAGCTTAATCAAGCTGTTAATGTTTTGATCAGAAGTCCCCGTTCACATACCTTGCCAACTACTGTTTGTGTTGAGTATGAATGTTGGAGACATCTGATAAGTCTTCAAATTATTGTCCTGGTAATGTTAAATCACTATTTTATTGTTGAGATCGGTAGAGGCTTAGATGAGACTAGAAGGCTGATTTGAATCAGCTATGTTCTCTCACTGCTCTTCTTTCAGTAAGATTTGCAGCTGAGTGATCTTTTGTTTTTGTTGGGTTCTATGACTAAGAAGTGAAGTTGTATCAATGAAAAACTTTGGGGACCACCAGTGTACATGTCATGACTCACATCTTTGCCCTAATACTGTCCAACTTAAAATAAATCACATGATTTAGAAGAGCACCAATGGTGATGGATCCACTAGAAATGCTGAGAGAGTGAGTGAAAACATTGAATGCTAGTTCTTGATTGTAATAATCCTAATTTTTAGCATTTACTTGGCAGTTTTCATGTGTAAACATCAAAGTGCTTTACAAAGGTGTGCAGTGTTGTTTATCCTTATTTTAGGGTAGTTATCCTTGTTTTATGCCAGAAGATAGAGAGGTGAAATAACTTGGCCAATGTCACAGAATGTGTCAATGGTGGAGTCAAGAATAGAATTCAGGTGTCTTTGATACTCGGTCATATTTAAAAAAAGAAAAATACCTTACCCATGTTTCTAACTATACCCTAAATTATTACAAGGGAAAAGAATCAAAAATCTGGTTTATGCCTTTTAGGCCTGTCAGGCTGACATTGATCCCAGGCAAGATAATGGAGCAGCTGATGCAGGATTTGATTAATAAAGAATTAAAGTTGGGTAATATAATTAATACCCATCAACATGGGATTATGGAAAATAGATCCTGTCAAACTAACTTGATATCTTTTTTATGAGATTACAAGTTTGAATGATAAAAGTAATAGTGTTGATGTAATATACTTAGACTTCTGTAAGGAGTTTGACTTGGTATTGCATGGCATTTTGATTATAAAATTAACATGGCATAACATTAAATGGATTAAAAACTGGCTAACTGATAGGTCTCAAAATGTAATTGTAAATGGAGAATCATCGTCAAAAGGATGTGTTTCCAGTGTGGTCCCCACAGGGATCAGTTCTTGGCACTTCGCTATTTAACATTTTTATCAATGACCTGGAAGAAAACATAAAATAATCACTGATAAAGTTTTGCTGATGACACAAAAATTGGGGGAGTGGTAAAGAATGATGAGGACAGGTCACTGATACAGAGTGATCTGGATCGCTTGGTAAGCTAGGCACAAGTAAACAATATGCGTTTTAATATGGCTAAGTGATGTGTACATCTAGGGACAAAGAATGTAGGCCATACATACATGATGGGGGACTCTATCCTGGGAAGCAGTGACTCTGAAAAAGATTTGAGGGCCGTGGTGGATAATCACTGAACGTGAGCTCCCAGTGTGATGCTGTGGCCTAATGGGCTAATGAAATCCTTGAATGCATAAACAGGAATCTCGGGTAGGAATAGAGAGATTATTTTAACTTTGTATTTGGCACTCATGTGACCGCTGGCGGAATATTGTGTCCAGTTCTGGTGTTCACAATTCAAGAAGGGTGTTGATAATTTGGAGAGGGCTCAGAGAAGTGCCATGAGAATGACTAAAAGATTAGAAAACATGCCTTATAGTGATAGACTCAAAGAGCTCAATCTATTTAGCGTAACAAAGAGAAGGTTAAGGGGTGAATTGATTGCAGTCTGTAAGTACCTACACAGGGAACAAATATTTAATAATAGGCTCTTCAGTCTAGCAGAGAAAGATATAACACAATCCAGTGGCTGGAAGTTGAAGCTAGACAAATTCAGACCAGAAATAAGGTGTGCGTTTTTAACTAGTAGAATAATTAACTATTGGAATAATTTACCAAGGGTCATGGTAGATTCTCCACCATTGACAATTGGTAAATCAAGATTGGATGTTTTTCTACAAGATCTGCTCTGGGAATTATTTTGGGGAAGTTCTATGGCCTGTGCTACACGGGAGGTCAGACTAGATGATCACAGTGGTCCCTTCTGACCTTAGAATCTATGACCCATCTAGAACATCATCTAATGCAGAGGTGTTTAAACTTCTTAATACTGAGGATCGTGTCTCTGGATAGAGATCCTCTTGGAGGGTTATCTTCCCTTCTGACTGCCTAAAGCGGTGGCAAATATAGTAGTTAGTTACATGAAATAGTGATGTTACAAAAGGGTTATGGAGACAAGCTGAAAGTAAACCTGCTTTAGTGTCATGGGTTGGGCTGTTTGGTTGAATACACTCTCTCCCCCACCTCTGTTTTGTATCTGTGCTGTTTATTTTCTTTCTTTGTGAATAAACCTTCTCTTACAACCTGCAGCTCTCCCTGCTCTACTCCAGGTTACTTTGCATTCAGTTCTCTCTTCCTGTGTCTCTTGCTGCACCTACAATTGTGTTGTGGCATGTAGGTTTGATTACAGATGAATTTACACGTGAAGAAGCACATGACAAACAAAGATAGGAAGCAGCTATGCACATACTTGGGGTCTTCTGTTTGTGAAAACCCTGAGGCAGCTGTAGATTGGGCTACAGCTACCAGGCAGCACCACTGATCAAATATTGAGGGTGCAGTAGGCAGCCAGGTGAGCCACCTGGAGGAGCTCCATCTTCTGTCATTGGTTTATGGACAAGATTGAGCACCAGTGATCTAAAGAATTGTGGCAAAATTTCAACAATTACTTTTGTTGATTTAATTTAGGGCAACTGCTCATGCCTTTATATCAGCAACAATTCAGAGTCACAGAAGCACCTACAGTATCTGTGTACCACACTAGGCAATTATGGGGAAAGGCCTATGTGAAATATACAGAGAGGCGGGAATAGAATGAAGTAAAAAAATGCAGCAGCCAGAACTGTGGCCATCCTGCATGACTGGCACAGCAAATGGCTTGCTGTGTATTTCTGTCCCAGAAATTTAGTGTTTCTGCTGCTAGTATACAAACTAAACTACAGCTGTAACTATGAGGGTAAGCTGCATTCACTGGAAATAAATAAATGGTATTTCTGGTTGCTGACTCACACTAAATCCTTGTGTGTTACACTGTGTGAAAATGTCTTTTCCAGGAGGTGAAATTGACTGTGTTGATAAGGATGGCAACACCCCTCTGCATGTGGCTGCGAGATATGGACATGAGCTTTTGATTAACACCCTAATAACCAGCGGAGCTGATGCTGCCAAGTAGGTTGCTGAAGAAATGCTGTTCCTAATGGTCAAATATTATGGGTAATGCTAGATAATGCTTATTTTTCAGATGCCAGTGTATTCAGGTTAAAATGCATGTGCATAATTATGAATTCAGTAACAAATAGTTTGTATCAGGAAGTCAGTTTGAAATCAGTATAAAATATAAAGCTGCTAATGAAGGGCATGTAATTCCCTCAGTTTCTAAAATAAATATATTTACGTCCATAAGCTTGTAGTACTAAACTGATTTATTCCTTTATCTAGTATCCATTGGTGCTGGATAAGTATCAGTAGAAATGTTCAAAGACAAAGCAGGGTTTAGTCAGTAAAATTATTTCAGAACCTAATGCAGCCGTGGTGCCCAGTCTTTGTGTCTTATGGTTTCAGATCTTCAGCTGGCTGAGATGATGAGGCTGATTTTGTTTTGGGGTTTTATTGAGTGAAACTGAGAGATACATTTCGATATGTTGTTCAACTCTTTGTGCTCCAAGGGGTTGAATTTGCTAGGCTGATTTTACTCTACATTTTTGTGTGTATGAGAAAGAGACTGCATTAGACTATGTTAATGATTACATATATGTATACATGTTGCAGGCCGAATCCTAGGAGGTGCATTGATTTCAGTGAGAGTTGGACGTTTAGCACCTCCTAGGACCTCGCCCTAGAGTAGTGAGGTAACAAAGCACTAAATTTCCAAAATAGTTTTGGGAAGAGTAAAATTAACTCTGAAAGGGAAAGGAAATGGTATTCGGAGTGTAGAGTGCAGCCTGGTGGCCATAGGGTAATGCCAGGGAGGAGACCTGATTTAGATATCTACTGTGAATCTCCTGTTCCCTGAACAAGCAGGGAACAGATAGATCTAGTTATTTGCCCATCTCTATGAATGAAGCATCATAAAGATTCTTATAAATGTTTTGTAATATTCACCGTACACATCTGAACATGCAATTGAGTATTTCCTGACTAGAACCAACCATAAGTATATGTGATGCCTAATACTGCCGTAGTTGCTGGGGAACATCCTGCTTTAGGACCCAGGTCAACCTGTTTTCTTTTTAAAGATGTTTGCAGTTTTCTAGGCTTTTCATTTGGAGATTTTGAAATAAGTATTTTTTCACCACGTTTTGCTATCTGCTTCATTAAAACTGCTTCTCGCCAGACAAAAAAGACAGGGTCAGATTTATACGAGCTTGAGCATCTGGTCCTTTGTGTCTAAATATGATTTTTGCTAGCTCTTTCTAATATATAAAGTTTCAGTCCATCTCTTTTCTGAGTTTTAAGGTAACAATGAATAGCAGTGAGATAACTAGCTCTTGCAATCTAAGATTTCTGCTCAAAATTTCTATTTCACACTTGGGTGACCTGTGCATTGATCAAATAA
This sequence comes from Trachemys scripta elegans, assembly GCF_013100865.1. Classification (NCBI taxonomy): domain Eukaryota; kingdom Metazoa; phylum Chordata; order Testudines; family Emydidae; genus Trachemys; species Trachemys scripta. Next base: position 53,910,550 of record NC_048308.1, on the reverse strand, counting down.
AATATCTCTGCCAACAGCAGAAATATCTGAAGTGAGAAGACTGCTTAGATGTAGTAGGCAGATCCAAATGATGGCGCTGTTCTGAAAAAGAAATTACCTACCTGCCAGAGGGAATGAGCTTTTAATAGGTGTTCTATGTAAATAACTTTGGCTTAATTCCTTGAACTGGCATGGAAAAGGAAGAATTTCTACAGTGCTGCTAGCAGAAACTGCAGACAACAGGGTCAGCTATTTGATGCAATTCCATTTCAGGGATATGGAAGGTAAATAATGTAGGGAGCAGTTGTGAGCAGCTCTGCACAGTATGGCACTGGCTAGCAGATGTGCAAATTGCATCTCTTGATGGACACCAGCCAAAATATGCACTGGGGTGGAAATCTCTATACAGTGATGGGGAAATGTGGCTTGAGATAACTAGGGGGGAAGGGGAAATTGATGTAAAAATCAGAGCTGCATGGAGAATACTATGACTATATAACAAATCCTCTTTGTGATTTAAAGTTAAATAAATACATCCACAGCTTAGAAATGCAACCTGTTTAGACAGACTTGAGCAGCTTGGTGGAGCTTGTGCTATTGTCTTTCAAAGAATAGAGTGTCAGAAAATCCTTGGGCAGGTTTACTCTGTGGGAGCCCTAGATGCTGGCAGGGCATTGATTAAATTAAATGTATACAGCACTGTAGATCACTTCTGATTGTGGCCAAGTAGGAAGGTTGACAAATGCAATGTGAAAGGAAAAGAGGAATGGGAATATAGATTTTGCAACAAATCATACATATTTTTTTAAAAAACTGCACTCATGTTTGTGTGCATAATAAAAATGTATATGATGTGAGAGAGAAAGACAGCACATATTTGCACAAACGTCCGCCTGGGTTGTATGCACAGCTACATATTTTGCAGTTTCAGCTCAGTTGCCACCTTTTGTAAATTTAAGCCTTTGTGTAAGAGCTGGATTTTAAACAGTTTATCCTGGTATGAAATAACTTTCACTAAAGCTTCGTAGTTCTCCTCTAAGAATTTTTCTGCCACCAAATCTTTCATGAAAACACGTTCCTTCAGGTCCATATCTGAAATCCTGCTTAGTGATATGATCATGTTACGTATATCCTTGGGTTGTCTTGAAGAAATTGAGAGATGGCTATGAATCCATCTGGCATCATCCAGGAATTTAGTTAACTGTTTTTAGCTGCATCTGCAAAAGCAAACAGTAGATTCTCATCTCATACACAATAGCTGATTTCAGAAGCTCTACAGTGATATGCACCAAAGGACTTGCAGGCAAGTTAAAGAAGTATGGGCTGGATGAATGGACTATAAGGTGGATAGAAAGCTGGCTAGATCGTCGGGCTCAACGGGTAGTGATCAATGGCTCCATGTCTAGTTGGCAGCCAGTATCAAGCAGATTGCCCCAAGGATCGGTCCTGGGGCGGGTTTTGTTCAATATCTTCATTAATGATCTGGAGGATGGCGTGGACTGCACTCTCAGAAAGTTTTTAGATGACACTAAGCTGGGAGGAGTAGTAGATATGCTGGAGGGTAGGGATAGGATACAGAGGGACCTAGACAAATTAGAGGATTGGCCCAAAAGAAACCTAATGAGGTTCAACAAGGACAAGTGCAGAGTTCTGCACTTAGGACGGAAGAATCCCATGCACTGTTACAGGCTAGGGACCGAATAGCTAAGCAGCAGTTCTGCAGAAAAGGACCTAGGGGCTACAGTGGACAAGAAGCTGGATATGAATCAACAGTGTGCCCTTGTTACCAAGAAGGCTAATGGCATTTTGGGCTGTATAAGTAGGGGCATTGCCAGCAGATCGAGGGATGTGATCATTCCCCTCTATTCGACATTGGTGAGGCCTCATCTGGAGTACTGTGTCCAGTTATGGGCCCCACACTACAAGAAGGATGTGAAAAAATTGGAAAGAGTCCAGTGGAGGGCAACAAAAATGATTAGGGGGCTGGAGCACATGACTTATGAGGAGAGGCTGAGGGAATTGGGATTGTTTAGTCTGCAAAAGAGAGGAATGAGGGGCGATTTGATAGCTGCTTTCAACTACCTGAAAGGTGGTTCCAAAGAGGATGGATCTAGACTGTTCTCGGTGGTACCAGATGACAGAACAAGGAGTAATGGTCTCAAGTTGCAGTTGGGGAGGTTTAGGTTGGATATTAGGAAAAATGTTTTCACTAGGAGGGTGGTGAAGCACTGGAATGGGTTACCTAAGGAGGTGGTGGAATCTCCTTCCTTAGAGGTTTTTAAGGTAAGGCTTGACAAAGCCCTGGCTGGGATGATTTAGTTGGAAATTGGTCCTGCTTTGAGCAGGGGCGTGGACTAGATGACCTCCTGAGGTCCCTTCCAACCCTGATATTCTATGATTCTATGACTGTCTATGTCGTAGTATTGGTAAAACAATGTAAGCATAAATGACACTTTGCAAAAACTTGCCAAAATACAAGAGTCAAGAGTCTCAAAACCAGGATCCTAAACTTAGGCTTCTAAATCCATATATAGCCACCTGCCTGATTTTGAAAGGTACAGAGCACTCCACATTGATGTCAGTGGGAGCCGTTAAGGGTTCAGTATGTTTGAAAAATCAAGCAAATGTCTGATATGGATGTAGGACCCTAACTTTTTAGGTTTCTGTTTTAGGGTTTTGCCAAGGTGTCTACTTTGAGGAGCCTACAGTCTAACTGAAAAAGGATTCATGGGATAATGATTTGAAAACAAAAATGCCTGGAGACACTTCTATATGAGGATATAGGCAGGGTTGGGGAAAGTGGAGGGTTTAAGGATGGATGAGATGAAGTAGGATGTTTGGCACACAGGACTTGGGAGGCGGTTACAAGTGTAATGGCAGCCTGACAGAAGGCAAGAAGCTGCAAGTGGCAGGAGACAAAGAGAACAGTTAGCTGAAGAAGCCATATAGTGTGGGGGGAAAAAAAGGAGAAATGTATGGGCTGGGGCAGAACCTCAAAGATGAGGATGAGGACCTGGAACTTGATGTAGATGGAAAGGGCAATTGTGAGACATGAGTGAGGAAAGGGGTGTGGTGGTCAGAGCACAGGGAGATGTCCTTACAGTGGTATTTTGGATGGACTGAAGTATGGAAAAAGGAGACACCAAGAAGCCAAAGACGAGGGGGAGATGCAATAATCTAGGTTAGAGCTAAATAAGACTTACACTGGCATGTTAGCAATAGGGATGCAGAAGAAAGATGGATTTTAGAGACAATACAGGGATTCTTTCAGCATTTACTTTTTCACCTCATGTGATAGAATACTTGGGTTGCAACTGACAGTCACAGTAGAAATTGAATCTAAACAAAATCCGTTCTCTTAGCTTCTTCTCTCTTAGGTTCTCATCTCGTTTTTAAAACCACTAGCCTTGCTGTCAGATTGTAATCAAAATCAGATGCTAACATTATACTTTAACAAACAAACTAAACCCCAGAGAGAGATTATAGAAGGTACAAATAAAATTAATAATGCAAGAAAGAGCCACCTACAGAAGTAGGGACACAATATTTTTTAAGAGAGGAATTTTCATCATCTGTGTTGAACGTAACCCAGTCTTTTGGTAACTAATCAAACTGTTCTGCCTAACAGGTGTGGTATCCACAACATGTTCCCCTTACATTTAGCAGCACTAAACGCTCACTCGGACTGCTGCAGGAAGTTGTTGTCATCAGGTAAGTGAATCCAGCTGCGACTGTGGAGCTTAATTAATATCATGAACATGCTGCTTATGGCCTCTGTTTTATTCAGTGTTGTGAATTGTCCAAATGAAAGACTTCCTGTGCTGCTTCATGTGATTGTGTGGCTTGGCATACGGGAGTGTGCGTGGCTTTCCTAACTGCATGCTGATAATTACTAGCATCCTGTATCGTTCATGCCTGAAGCCCTTAGAATGCTTTTTTTCCCCCTGGCAGTCACAGAGAGTTTATTTTAATTCACAGGGAAGGGGAGGAAAGGGAAAGTCCTTTACCAAGCTGTAAAAATGTGAGATATGGTAGGTTCTTCTGAAACAAACAACTGTAGGCCCTGATTCAGGGGAAAGTACCCTTACTGAGGACAACACCTGAGCAAATGCTTACATTCTGTTGAAGTTCATGGGACTAAAACACATGCTTTCCTGAATCACAGCTCTAGTAAAGAAAATGAGGTAGCTAAAGTTCTCAGAAGGGGGCGGGGGGGAAAGTGTTAGTTTGCTGATACTGCTCTTTCAAAGAAATAAGGTGCCAACTCCTGACTTCCTTATGCAGGCAGAAGTTCCACTGAGTTCAAAGATGGAGAGCAGTTCATATATTTTCCAGAAAAATGTATCACTCCTTAGCATGTGAAACCTCCACAACCACTCTCAGCCATAAGGTTGAGTCCCCTGGGATGTTTAGGGGAAAAATAGCGTGAAAAATGTAACTTGCATATCCAATTACAGCAAACCCTGATGTGCTCTGTCCCAGGCTATTAGGTCAGCAGGGGAAGCAGGGTTAATTCCGTAAGAATCTGCGGTGGGTTTTACGTCTACAGCCTGGTGCATCTTTAAAAACATCTGTTGCACATTCCTGGAAGCATCTTTCCAGAATCTAAAAACAACCTGGAAAACACACAAAGAAATAAAATTCAACTCCCTGCATGCTAGGGCTCACTCTGTGCCTCTCCTCATTTCATTATTTTTTTGTGTCTGCATAGCGTGCTATCACAATTCTCTCGATGAGAATCTGCCTCATAAATGCCTGTCACATGATTTAATAGTTATGTAGCCCAAGGCTGAATGTGGAAATAGATTCTTTTTGACTTCACAGTTCTTTTTATAGAGCCACCAAGCTTGAGCAGCCACTGTCCGTTTCCATGACAACCACTTGCTGACTAGAGTTGCTTGCGTTCTGGTTTTTCTAACTAACTGTTTTTTCTGTCTCTGCAATGTTTCTTGTGGTTTAACTAGGACAAAAGTATAGCATAGTGTCCTTGTTTAGTAATGAGCACGTGCTGTCTGCAGGCTTTGAAATAGACACCCCAGATAATTTTGGAAGAACGTGCCTCCACGCTGCTGCTGCAGGAGGGTGAGTAGTTACAATTGTAGCTGTTACGCTAGTTGTAATTTAATTGTGGAGTCGGTGTAACTCAAGCCAGCTATACCATCTGCAAAGGAATTTGTTCTAATTAAAGAGGAGCAAAACAATTCGATGTAAAATCTTTCTCTCTCCAGGCCGTGTCCCGCCACCATTTGGTAAACTGAGGCTCAAATTAGGGCTACTTGTATTGGGAGTAAGAGTGGTAGGACCTGGCCTTTTATTACAGAAGGCTAGTTTGTGATTTGAAACATACATCCCCCTGTCTTCTTCCTATATACAGACTCCTTAAACTTTGGGTCCCAGTACCAGGAGCAAGAGAGGCTACACACTCACTCGCTTCTCCCTGATGGCCTGGGTTGGACTCTTGGCTTCCATGCCTCTCACTCACTGGCCAGTACTGACACGTCAGCACAGGAGGTGGGGTTGTAGTTTAAGGCTGACATGGGCCACCAGTAAATGACCATCCCTTGAAGGTGGATGCAGGGAAGGAATAGCGGCTCCCTGAGATGCTCCTGGTGGGATGCAGCGAGGCACTGCCCCCTTGTTGTGTCCTTGCATCAAAATCTAGTTATAAAAGAAGATTTGTAAGGCATTTTTTCTAGGTTTCAGTCAGAGAAAGATTATTTTAAGCCTCTGAAGCCCATTGAAAGTAACCAAAATACAGAATCAAAAGGTTTTCATCCTCTGATGATGCAATTCAGATGGGCGATGGGATCCTAGGAATGAAAATGAATGAAAATTAAATTACGTCAGTTTCATTTGTAGCCCTCCTGCCTAGTTCCTTTCAAGATTTCTTGTTAATTCCCAGTAGGTTTGTTTGAAATTAACACAGAAAAAGCACAAAACACTTGGCAAGCTATTGTTTTCTGGCTCTTCTGTTGAGGACTTGATTGCTCAGAAGATTGCTAGATTGAGCTTCTAGAATCCATCCTAGATTGGCAGTGGTTGTATTGACCAGATATGGTAACTACCTGGTGACTATGTGGTAGCCTTTGTAAGAATGAGTTGTCAGCTCACTTCTTAGTGGACCATTGTCCACCTCACACAAGTCGTCACCATCACAAGTACATAATGAAAGTGTTTCTAACACTGGACAGAATTGTTCTTGTTAAGTATTTATTTCATACGGTTAATAGAAGATGTATAGTAGTTGGGTGGACTGAATTACCATGATAGAGCACTCTTCAGAAAGTACCTCTCCTTAAAGCTGGACTCAAAATAATACCACAGGTGTCTGAAAGAAAGGGACTGAAATAAGAGGCAAAAATTGGGTACGTTGTGGGGAGCATTTTGTAGATATTTTATACACTGGCAATTTTAGATTGGGGTAAACACCAGTTTTGTTCCATCCGCTTCTTTTAGACTGGAACTGGAACTGTACATAAAACACATATTTTCCTCTTGATGCTTGCCTGTAACTCCCATTAATATTAATGGGAGTTATATTGGCATTGAGACAAGACTACCTTCCAAAGGATCTCTTTTTTCCTGTTTCGTAGTAGAAATGATTTATTGCCCCTCTGAATGACAAAGGAGTCTTGGAAGATTATTGTGCTTCATTACATCATTTTCTGGTTTGGTATTGTACATTTATTTACTTGAATTACAAAGACATTAAAATGCAGTTATTTTATTTTCCATTAAGAATCACTTCAGTTTAAACAATAACAACACATAGTTATATCATATTGAATTCATGCAGCGAAGATAAAAACTATGAATAATCCTATTTGAATGCAATAAAGCTCTTAAGGATGTGCTTAACTTTAAGCTTGTTCTTAAGTCTCATTGAAGAAAATGGGATTTAAGTAGGTGCTTAAAGCTAAATTTATTCTAAATGTTTTGCAGAAAAAAAGTGGACTTCAGCATATGCATAAAAAATTAATCATGTCCTTAAGTGTTTTCCTGAACTGGGGCCTAAATCTCCTCCTCATTATTCGCCCAGCATTTTGTAAGCTTGCTTCAAACTTCAAAATTGTTCTTGGAAAAATTCTCAGCTCAGCATAGGAAGCATTAGCAGCACAACTCCCTTTGGAAATTTTTGACTGCCTTCTCTCACCTTGAATCCAGGATATATTTATTACTTTCTATTTATATTATTGATTTGTTTTTACTAGGGCTGTTGATTAATCACAGTTAACTCACGTGTTTAACTAAAAAAATTAATTCTGATTAATCACACTGTTAAATAATAGAATACCACTTGAAATTTATTAAATATTTTGGGTGTTTTGATTTCTATTACAACACAGAATACAAAGTGTATGGTGCTCACTTCATATTATTTTTTATTACAAATATTTGCACTGTAAAAATGATAAACAAAAGAAATAGTATTTTTCAATTCACCTCATACAAGTACTGTAGTGCAATCTCTTTATCGTGAAAGTGTAACTTTATTCTTTTTGTTACATAACTGTACTCAAAAACAAAACAATGTAAAACTTTAGAGCAGGGTCAGCAACCTTCGGCATGCGGCCCACCAGGGTAATCCACTGGCAGGCCGAGAGACATTTTGTTTATGTTGACCATCTGCAGGCACGGCCCCCTACAGCTCCCAGTGGCCATGGTTCGCCATTCCTGGCCAGTGAGAGCTGCGAGAAGTGACAGGCCACAGGAACGTTTACAGGAGATAATGCTGCCTGCTTCTTATTTACAATGTAACCTGAAAGTGAGAACAGGCGTTCGCCTGGCACTTTTGTAGCCGGCGTTGGAAGGTATTTACATGCCAGATATGCTAAACATTCGTATGCCCCTTCATGCGTTGGCCACCATTCCAGAGGACATGCTTCTATGCTGATTATGCTCATTAAAAAAATAATGTGTTAATTAAATTTATGACTGAACTCCTTGGGGGAGAATAGTATGTCTCCTGCTTTGTTTTACCCGCATTCTGCCATATATTACATGTTATAGCAATGTTGGATGATGACCCAGCACATGTTCGTTTTAAGAACACTTTCACAACAGGTTTGACAAAATGCAAAGAAGGTATCAATGAGATATCTAAAAATAGCTACAGCACTCGACCCAAGGTTTAAGAATCTGAATTTCCGTCCAAAATCTGAGAAGGACGAAGTGTGGAGCTTTGTTTCAGAAGTCTTAAAAGAGCAACACTTGGATGTGGAAACTGCAGAACCTGAAACACCAAAAAAGAAAATCAACTTTCTGCTGGTGGCATCTGACTCAGATGATGAAAATGAACATGCTTCGGTCCACACTGCTTTGGATTGTTATCAAGCAAAACCTGTCATCAGCATGGATGCATATCCTCTGGACTGGTGGTTGAACCATGAAGGGACATATGAATCTTTAGCGCATCTGGCATGTAAATATCTTGTGATGCCAGATACAACAATGCCACGCGAATGCCTGTTCTGACTTACAGGTGATATTGAAAACAAGAAATGGGCAGCATTATCTTCTGCAGATTGTAATCAAACTTGTTTGTCTGAGCGATTGGCTGACGTACGACTGATGGACTTGTAGGCTCTAAAGTTTTACATTGTATTATTTTTGAATGCAGTTATTTTTTGTACATAATTCTACATGTTGTAAGTTCAACTTTCATGATAGAGATTGCACTACAGTATTAGGTGAATTGAAAAATACTATTTCTTTTGTTTTTACAGTGAAAATATTTGTAATCAAAAATAAATATAAAGTGAGCACTGTACACTTTGTATTCTGTGTTGTAATTGAAATCAATATATTTGAAAATGTAGAAAACATCCAAAAATATTGAAATAAATGGTATTCTATTATTGTTTAACAGTGTGATTAATTGTGATTAATTTTTTAATTGCTTGACAGCCCTAGTTTTTAACTTGTCTGGAATAGCATTCCAAGCTTATCAAGTAATAAAGGTGTGATCTTTACTAGTTGCCTTTTTCTCGGTTCTTTTGTTCGGGCTTGAATTGCAGTTTCTGCCCAGTTTCTGCACTGCATATAGTGAAATAAAACTTTTTTTTTTTGGTATTGACCAAGATGAAAACTTTCGTTTTGCTCATGCTTTGTTTTCTTTCCTTGTCTTTTCAGTAACGTTGAATGTGTAAAACTCTTGCAGAGCAGTGGAGCAGATTTTAATAAAAAGGACAAATGTGGGAGGTATGTAAATTGTGAAGCTTTTTCAGATATATCTTAAAGAAAGTAAGAGAAAGAAAAAGCCCTCAATCTGGAAATCATATGTTCTGCTTAAAAGGTAAACCGTAAAAGGAGGTAGGAAATCACCATTCCCAATAGGATACTGCGCTTGAAGTTAAATGCCAAAAAGGCAGGTGCAGACTACATTAAATACATGAAAGCCAAGCCCATGCTCTTGAGTCTTTCTTGTTTAAAAATATCAGTGGTTTAATTTTATTCCTCATTGCTCTGCGCATTGCTTGGATCCTTGTGCTTTCGTGCCCAAGACAGCACCTGCACGTCACTGTGGGGAGAACTATTGCTCATCAGCCTGCTTTCTAGACTTTCTCAAAGTAAATAATGCCGGTATTGTTATGACTGAAATGGATGTGCTGATTCAACTTCCTGAGCGCCCCGGATGTACATTACACATTCAGCCAAACAGTTTTCACCCAGGCCACGGATTTAAAAAATAAGAGCCTACTCCATCTTTAAGCTCTGATCCTGGAAATGCATATGCATGTGCTTAACTTCACACACTGTTAGTAGTCCCATTAACTTTAGTGGCTACTCATGGTGTGTAAAGTTAACCATGTGCATAAGACTTTGCAAGATTGAGGCCTTAGGCACCTAAACAAATTTTCAAAATGGCTGAGGTGTCAGCGGCTCCCAATCTAGTCAATGGGAACAGCTGAATTGGTCTGCCATTTTAAAAATCAAGTGAATATTTCAAGAGCCTAAATTATTTTTGTGTTATTGAAAGGGTAAAAAGGGGGCCAGATCTTATGCACTATGCACCTTTGAGGGCAACAGCTTAAAATAACCCATCACAAATCTCCTCCTCCCTCTTGAACAATTTTCCATCCTTCCCATTAAAATTTCTCTTCTCCCAACCCCCTCCTCCCCATTTTAAAATCGGAAAACAGATGAGCCTTGTAATGAACCCAGACATTAGTCAGATTTGGGCTATTTTGGACCACAGGTGGGAAGAAATTTCAAATCTGTGTTCACAGAATTCCCTGTCATGCTAGCCAGCAGGGCACCAGCTCAAACACCTTTGCTTTTCTCAATGGTGGCAGTGCAGCAAAGCTAATACCAAAATGAGTTAGGAGCCTCACTTTAGGTCCCCACTTTTGAACATCTTGGTCCCAATATGTGTTTTACTTGCTTTTGAACTGCGATATGAGTAATAGCAAAGTTCAGTTTAAAGAGCTGGATAGGAAGGAAAGTGTAATCCAAAAAATACTACATAAATGTACTGTAACCAAATTAAAATAGAAAAAAATGAGTCATGCAGTATTTTTAAATGGGTACTCTTTAAGGAGCATTGTGCTTTTTATCCCACAAAGGACATTGTAAAAGCCTTAGCAAACTAAATATACAAGATTATAATTTTTAGGAAGTTTTGCTCTTGTTCGTAATGACGACATAAACTAATCTAACATTAAAAGGCTCTAATGTGTTACAGGCATTATTGGCATTCCATCCTTAAGGTGCAATAAAGGGCTTTCTGATTTGTTTTTAAACCATATGCACTAAAGAGACACAGTGAGGTATGTCACCTTTCAGCAACAGCTTTGAAATAAAAACAAAGCTGTTCTTTATCCCGTGCAAATGAAACAGGTACAAAACTGAGAGAGCTAGTAAGAAAATGAAGCACTCTTTGGTTATTTGCATTTCACAACTTCCCCAAAAAATAAGTGAAACAAAAAAACTTTTTTTGGACAGAAGAATTTTAATTGGTAGAGGTTTTTTCGTGTCTTTGAGTGGTAGAAGCAGCCTTTGAAAATTTCATACCCAGCAGGGTACTCCTGCCTTCCCGCAATGAATGTGCCTTCTGAATGATACTCATGCTTCTGAGCTGGGGATGCCAAATCTCTGACTCTGTGAACTATACTGCACAATGAATCCTTTCTTGGATGTTGGAATCTGTCAGTGTGACAGGGTGGATAGGTCATCGCACAGCTATGTCACACCCCACCGCAGTCATTGCCCATAGGCTCTGACTGAGCTAGGCAACATCATGATGTTTTGAGGATTAAATACAGGCTGATGTTTCATTGTGTCACCCTGAGTTGAGGCAACAGGCTGCAGCTGAGCCTGCTGACTTAAAAAGGGGCTGAGCTACTTTCATGGGAGGGAGAGACGGGGCACAAACCAGGCAGAGAGCTCTGGAAACATAAGAACTGGCCTGTTGGTGGTGGTTGGTTTGGTTTTATATTGCTTGTCTGGAGTTTAGTCCAAGGGTGGGCAAACTTTTCGGCCCGAGGGCCACATTGGGGTGTGAAACTGTATGGAGGGCTGGGTAGGGAAGGCTGTGCCACCCCAAACATCCGACCCCTCCCACCTCCCGCCCCCTGACTGCCCCCCTCAGAAACCTCCACCATCCAACCCTTCCCCTCGCTCCTTGTCCCCTTACTGCCCCTAACTGCCCCCCCAGAACCCCACCTGCTATCTAACCCCCCCTTTCCCCATTCCCTGGCCCACCCCAGAACCTCTGTCCTATCCAACTGCTCCCTGTACCCCGTCCCCTGATCGCCCCCCCAAACCTCCGCCCCATCCAACCGCTCCCTGTCCCCTGACTGCCCCCCGGGGACCTCCTGCCCCTTATCCAACCCCCCAGCCCCATGGCTGCGGGAGAGGGGGAGCAGTGGGAGAGGGGCCTGGGGCTAGCCTCCCGGGCCAGGAGCTCAGGGGCCGGGCAGTACCATCCTGCGGCCTGGATGTGGTCCGCGGGCCGTAGTTTGCCCACCGCTGGTTTAGACCATTAAACTTAATTAAGTGAATGTGGCCAGAGACTAATTTGTGTTTTTTGGTTGAACAAGAAGCTGTAAATAAACCCCAAAACCTGAGGCTTTTTGGGGGGGGAGGGGAAGGAGGAGCATGGGGGGGTTGTTTTGTTTTACCTGAGGCCTCTATAGGAATGGTGCAATTGGGACTCATTAGTATAATCCATGTCATGTTTTAGATAGTGTCTGAAGTAATAAATTGCTATTTGTTTTGCAGGACACCTTTGCACTATGCAGCTGCGAATTGTCATTTCCATTGTATCGAGACACTGGTGACCACAGGGGCAAATATTAATGAAACGGATGACTGGGGACGTACTGCTTTGCACTATGCTGCTGCTTCTGACATGGACAGAAAGTAAAAAAGCCTATTTGTATTCCTTGTTTTTACTGTGTTTCTAACTCATTGTCATTTATATTCTTTTCATGCCACAATCTCATTTAAACAAACAAAAATAAACCCACTAGCAAAGGTAATCCTCCTCCTCATAGATACACCCATTATTGAAATAGCCTTGATTATAAGCAGAGTCATGTATAGTGCAGTTACGCAGCTGTGCAATTTACCTTTTTATTCAAGTTGCCACATAAATCCCCCAAATGCTGCCCACCTTCTCCTGCTGAACGACTTCCCTTCCCACTTTGCCTTCCTGTTTCCTTATTCTGGTGGTTTTCCCACAAGGGAGAGTTCAGCGAATTTCCCATTCCTGCTCTACTGTTGTGGCCTTTTTAAAAGGATAGAGCATGAGGCAATGGGAGGGAGATCTCCCCAGATGGGGGATGACAACAAAGACAAGCTATTGCCAGCCTACTCATACTTTTCTGTCAGAGGTGGAATAGGTCTGAGGGTGCTGGAACAATTTGTACAGTGGGGGTGCAAAGAGCCATTCAACCAGACTGTGAATCTTGTATATCATGGAAACCACTTCAAGCCAGGAGATGCACCAGCATCTCTAGTTCCAGCACCTATGAGTTAGGCACCTCGTGAACATCACTGTGTGGACTGACAGAAACAGAACCCCCGTTGGGGGTGAGAGGCTGCTAAGCAACTGGGGACTCAACAAGAGAGGCAAGATTCTGTGTTCCAGCCACTGGGAACAGCCACTAGCAGAAAAGACCACTGTACTTGTGGGAACTGGAGGTACGTTGGTTGGAGGATGGGGCCAGTGTTATGCAGTGCTCTTAAACCCATTAGGAACAAAGTCTGATTCTAGTGGGATTAAGAAACTCTCCTCAACAGTTTCATTAATGACATCTTCCCTTCTCTCAAATCTCTGGTTAGTCTGTACAATTTCTAATTCTCAGTTTGTTACATAATTTGGTGGTGTCAGCCCTATGACATGACGTATAGATCGAATGGCCTTAATTATAGCCTTAGGTCTCCTTTGGAATTTAAAACCATTAGTCAGCTGTTTTCATTTCCTGTTCGATATCCCCACACAGTTCTCTCTGTTCCTTCTCTGCTTCTCTCCTGGTCTAAGGGATCATTCACTTTGGTTTCTTATACATTTAAGTCTTGTAAAAATTTGTTTGACATACAATTCATTTCCAGTATAACACCTTCTAAAAGCTTCATTGCTCTCTTGAAATGGCCCCACTGTAGAAGGTTGTGTGCCAGGCCATTGCAAACCACAGAACCATTCCCTGCAGTAAAACGGATAGGAAGTACATGAACGTCACCCTCAGATCCATATGGTCCTAGCCATGAGGCAGCAGGGTCTTCCAAGGACTGCACTTCCTGTAAATCCATCCCTAGTATATGATAGAGTAGAGGGAAGGCAAGTGGAAGTTTCTAGGCCAGTCTCCATCAGGAGCTGCTACTCCTTGTACTGAAACTCTTGGTTCAAAGCCAACTTTTCAGATTTTGGGCCTCTCCTGCTGTCTGGAGTTCTGACATGACAAGTCAGGGGCCCTTGACCAAGCTTAGGATGCATCAAGACAGTTTTAGCAGTGGCAAAAAGCCTGATTCATTTAGACAAGTCCCCAAACATTAGTAAGATTGCTTTTCCCTCGTTGCACCCCTGGTTGTTTCTATGGCTTACAAGATAGTGAAGGGTGGCAGTACCTTCACATGAGAGCCCCCCCAGGATAGAGAATCACATAAACTAGTCCAGCTTTGAAAACGATCTTATTTGTTGGTGGATCTTGCAATGTGCATATCCAAAAAGATACTAAACTATCAGGTGGCGGTGGACCTCTATAATGTCGTCTTATGCAGTAAAAATTTCCTATGATATGACTCTTTCTTGGTGTGAGACATGTTGGTGGACATGTCTAGCACTGTTGCTCATTTTCTGGCATCAGCAGTGATACTTCACAATGTTTTATGGCTCAGACTGTCTGGGTTGCCGCAAGAAGTGCACTCTAATGTTTTTGATTTGCTCTCTAGAGACCCTGAGGTAATAGTAAATCTGTTGAAATTAGAAAACTAGATACTAGATCTATTGCTAAATCCCTAGGGGTTTCTCACCCATCTTTCAGACCAAAGTTGTCATCTTTCTAATTTCAGAATCTCCTCAGTCCTCTTATCTCTCTGGGTGCCAATCCCAGCAATAGCAAAAAGCATCTAAGCCTGCTAAGACTTCTGAATTTAACAACAGCAGTAAAGACCATGTTTATCTACCATGGTATATGTCCTCCTTGTCTGCTGTTTCACCTGGTGGTGCCATAGAGCTTGAAACTAATCCTACTCCTTCCTGTTCTTTGAGAGGGGAACAAAGAGATTTAGGACTGGAAGGGGTCTCCTGGGTCATTGAGTCCAGTCCTAAATTACAGGCAGTCCTGTCATGTAATCCCAATCATGAATTCATCATGCTCTGTTTCAAGACGAGTAAGATTGTCTGACCCACTACTCCTGTTGCTTACAGTCAGCACAGTCTGTTGAATCTTGGAGACTGGAGAAGATGCTGGCAGTTAGAAAACACTGAGCAAATTTGATGTGGAAGGCACTGAGACACAGCACACGTGGATGCATCTTCTTCTCTCCCCTCCACGCCCAGTCATTTTTCACAGAAAAAACACATTTCAAACTTAGTTCCAACTGGAGATTGGATTTGAACATCAAGAGGAGTGTTCTTGTCTTCTTATATTGTCCTTTTAGTAGCCACTGTATCACTTAGATGAGTGAGTAAGATTCAAGAACTCCTGGCTGATCTGCCTTTAGTATGCTGTGGAACAATACTATGCTTTTGTGGCCTTACCCTGAATTTATGCCTGATGATTATTTCATATTCGTTGCCCTCTCTTTTTTTCCTAGAGCTTGAGACTTGCTAGGAGAGGCCAAGTTGTATAGGCTAAGGGTGAAGAGGGCCATTATTTTCTACCTGGACAGAATTAAGTCATTTTGTAGGTCATCATGGCTATTTCCAACATATGGAAAAAAGTTCCAGAAATCAGGCTGTTTAGGTCCAAAGACCATTGAAGATGATTCTTCTTTGTACCCAGCAACACATGGAGAGCAGGGTCAAGTCAGGCCAATTTAGTGGTTAAAATTTCACAGGGTTCTATCCTTTGGTCAACAGGGAAGTACAGCAAGTTACCATGGGTAGAGGATGGAGATAACGATTGGGAACATAGGGTTGCAAAGAAGAGTTTTTGAGGGCAAGGGGCAGGTGTGGGCAGGGCCGGTGCTACCATTAAGGCAAACTAGGTGGTTGCCTAGGGCGCCAAGATTTGCGGGTGCCAAAAAGCGGTGCCACCAATTTTTTTTATAGCGTTCCTACGCCCCCTCCCCGAGCGCGCGGTCGCCGCTCCACTTCTCCCGCCTCCCAGGCTTGCAGCACCAATCAGCTGTTTGGTGCCGCAAGCCTTGGAGGGAAGGAGAATTAGAGCGGGGGCAGCGTGCTCGGGGAGGAGGCAGAGCAGAGGTGAGCTGGGGTGGGGAGCTGCCGCACGGCTCCCGGGGTGGGGGGGGAGCTGCCATGGGGGGAGGCGCCTCACAGTGGAGTGGGGGCGGGGAGCTGCCGCAGGGCTGCGGGGGCGCAAGGTGGAAGTTTCGCCTAGGGTGCTTTGAAACATCCTTTCACCGGCCCTGGGTGTGGGGAAACAGAAAGTTCCAGAAAGTGATGGACAAACTGGTTCTGATAGAAATCAAAACTTTTTGATTACTTTTGAAGTTGACGTACAGAATGAAGAGCTGGCATATTTTAGGTGTGTTCAATGTCTGGGAATGTGATTAGCCCATATGCTAGGCCCTTTATTTAACCTTACTAATGCCTAGAAGTGGTCACTTGATTGGAGGAGAGAGTGGGGGTGGTAAATTACACCAAAATCACTGATCTGACATTTTGAAAACGAGTTGCATTTTCTGTCCCTTATGTTAAGAAGAAAGAATATTTTAGGTAACTCCCACGAAAATGCCGAAGAACTTGAAAGAGCCAATGAGATGAAGGAAAAAGAAGCTGCATTGTAAGTTTGGTGTCAATACAGCAGTTAGACTCCATTTGTAGAGAATGCCTCTGCTTCTTTGGGCTGCAGTTTACACTCCTGTCTTGTTCACTCATTGCTCTGCTACAAACGTTCCCTGATACTATTGGGAGCTAACCTGAGTAAAATGCTCGTTGATCTATTAATGTATTTTCCAATTCTGTTTCCATGCTCGTTGCTTTTCCTAACTACATGTTTATTGCATTGGTACTCTGATAATTCTTTAATATCACACACTATTTTATTTAAATGCGATACACTAGGTTTGTATGTTGCAAGGAAAATATAACCCAGTGTCCTCCACAAGTATTACTGTGTTCAAAGCTGATGTTTTTGTGCTGTGTTTTTGTTTAAAGTGTCACTGTTGTTGGTAATAGTTTTACGTTAGTTTGACTACATGTTGTGACATATGGAAGAGAGTGACTTTGAAATCTTTTTCCAGAGGGGTAAAAAATTAAACTCTGATAGATGACCCAGGGAGTACCCAGAACATATTTGATTCAGATAGAGAAATTATCACTATCAAAAGAATTAAAAATATATGTATTTGGGATAATAGCTTAGTTGCCATTGAGCTCAGAGTCAGCCAGCTATTGGATTAGTTTAGATACCTGTGATTTTGATCAGTGAATTTTGAACTGTATCAATGATGACATTAAGTATCAGAGGGTAGCCGTGTTAGTCTGGATCTGTAAAAAGCAACAGAGAGTCCTGTGGCACCTTTCAGACTAACAGATGTGATGACATTGTCACTTTTCTTAGTTCTAGGTAAGCTATTTACCCCATGATAAAGTTAAACATAATTTTCTTGTTGGCTCTTTGTTGTAGAAATGTATCTTAAAAACTAGAGTGGCAGTACTGGCTGCGTTGAACTTCAGATCTGTTACTATCTCTGACGGGCATTGCTGAGGTGCAACCTGGAACTGGTGTACTGTTGAGGCCTCTGTTGCACCAGCATGGGCTCCCCCTCTCACCATGATGCTGTGACAAGCTGCAGACCTCTCCTGGTCCTGCACTCACGCAAACATTTACAGGCAGGGACACAACAAACTGAGTTACATGAATGCTTTTTCTAGCCACTCACAAACCAACAAATAGAGAGGCTCCATCCAGTTCCCTCGCAGCTCCCCAGCCTAGGACCCCAGAACTGTACCATCCTGCCCTGGTCAAAAGCCTGAGCAGTGTAAGTTTATTACCCAGTCCGCTCCTCCCTCAACGTGGAGAGGACATACAGAGGTTTTTGTTAACTGAGCTACGATTTTTTCATGCACTTCACTTAAACCACATGGTATTTAGGTAAAATATAAAATAGATTTATTAGATACAGAAAGATTTTAAGTGATTTATAAGTAATAAGTGTACAGATCAAAGTAGATTACCTAAGAAACAAAACAAAATCTCAATCTAAGTCCTATAAACTAGACAGGATTTGAATCAAGCAGTGTCTCACCCTTATGGTACAAACAGTTCATCAGTCTTCCATACACAGGCTGGGATTCCTCCTTTCCCATCTGAGACCACCTCCCCAGTTCAGTCTTTGTTCCTAAGGTATTTCCAGGTGTTGAGTTGGGGGGAGGAGGGAGTGAGGACAAGTGATTATGTCACTTCCCCCTTTTATAGCTTCTTCCATGTGGAGGGAACTTCATTTTTCCAAGCAGAGTCTCCAGCACAGTTTGTAGAAAAGTACAAGTACAAGATGGAGTCCAGTATCACATGATCTAGTCACATGCCATTGCATGCTTTGATGAGTCATAGCAGACATTATCCATATACTGACTGAACTGTCCACAGGAAAGCCCATCAGGTGGAGATAAGGTTCTTCTATGGCCTATTGTGTTTCTTAATGGGCCATCACCTTGAATGGTTCATCCACAATGTACTGGCTACACTGGATGTAAACTACCTTGTGGGTGTTATCCAGGAGCAAACACATTTGAAATACTGGTACATAGTCAATATTCATAACTTTAGATACAAAAATGATACATGCATACAAATAGGGTAATCATATTCAGCAAATCATAACTTTTCCATTGATACTTTACATGACATACTTCATATAAGACATACCATAATCATATAATCATGGTATATATGGGGGTGTCATGGTGTTGCTTTGGGATACAGAGTGTCACAGTATCAAACAAGCTACTCCAAGACCAGCAGATATTGCTGCATAGAAGTTTAAGGCAGGAAAACTCTTGTGTTGTACAAGATTCTGTAAGTATCAAAGGGGTAGCCGTGTTAGTCTGGATCTGTAAAAGCAGCAAAGAGTTCTGTGGCACCTTATAGACTAACAGACGTATTGGAGCATGACCTTTCGTGGGTGAATACGATTCTGTAGGGAATATAACATTTAATAGCCAGAAGCAACAGAGGGTCCTGTGGCACCTTTAAGACTAACAGAAGTATTGGGAGCATAAGCTTTCGTGGGTAAGAACCTCACTTCTTCAGATGTCTGCATCTGAAGAAGTGAGGTTCTTACCCACGAAAGCTTATGCTCCCAATACTTCTGTTAGTCTAAGGCTAGGTCTACACTACCCGCCTGAATCGGCGGGTAGAAATCGACCTCTCGGGGATCGATTTATCACGTCCCGTTGGGACGCGACAATCGATCCCCAAATCGGCGCTCTAACTCCACCAGCGGAGGTGGTAGTAAGCGCCGCCGACAGAAAGCTGCAGAAGTTGATTTTGCCGCCGTCCTCACAACGGGGTAAGTTGGCTGCGATACGTCGAATTCAGCTACGCTATTCACGTAGCTGAATTTGCGTATCTTAAATCGACTCCCCGCTGTAGTGTAGATGTACCCTTAAAGGTGCCACAGGACCCTCTGTTGCTTTTTACAGATTCAGATTAACACGGCTACCCCTCTGATATTTAATAGCCAGCCTTTTATAAAATAAGCTTTAGTATTGCTCATAGTTGCAATGGAGATGATTCTGTTAAATGGTATGATCTGTAATTTAAATGTGTAAATTATTCACAGGTGTCTAGAGTTCCTGCTCCAAAATGATGCCAATCCATCGATCCAAGACAAAGAAGGGTACAACACAGTGCACTATGCTGCTGCTTATGGCCATAGACAGTGTTTGGAATTGGTGAGTCAGCTCAATCAGTGCTAAGACTTCCATTTTTAGAAGATGTTCATGGGCATGTTATGAACTCTACAGAATTGTTATTGTTTGAGCACCATGGATGTTCACGATGCTGAAGAAATGTAGAGGAAGGTACACTACAGACAAATATTCAGAACCAGATGTAACTTGGCATTGTTATGGCCTTTTCAAGACAAATCCTTGATCCCTGCACAAAGCCAGAGTAAATGGCCCTCATGTGGGGGCAGAGAGGTGACATTCTCCTCCCTTTCTCCCACCCCATTTTCCAGGGGCATGGAGCACAAAGCTAGTTGTTATATCTTATCCATGAAGTCATGGGCATACTGGATGTGCCCCAGTCCCAGCTGTCCTTTTGCATTGCTCTGAAAAGAGCCACTAAGGAGGACTGCAGGAGATACAGACTCGAAGCCTCTTTCCCCTGCACAGGGGAACCATAATGGGTTTATCTCTGATTAGAAATGTCCTTGCCTGTAGGAATGGAGGCAGAGTTTGGGTCTTTGTGTTTAGGGGGTGTTGAACATGTGGTCTGTGTTTGCTTTAAAGCTCCAATTCAACAAAGTATTTAAGCATTGCTTAGCTATAAAATATGTGATTAATCCAATCTCTGTTCAACAAAACACTTAAACACACAAGATCAATGGGACTTAAGCACATGTTACATGCTTCACTGGATCAGAGCCTAAGTGTTGCATGGCTTTGCTGAGTTTTGATTGCAGTCAAAACATTACTTACATGTGTTTTTTTACGTGGTTCTTCATCATAGATAACACATGAACTGAATGATCTAAGGAAGCTGAGTAATGGTAGCATGACAATCCTTACTGTCAACTGCACAAAAGTACACCTCTACCCCGATATAACACGAATTCCGATATAACGCGGTAAAGCAGCGCTCCGGGGGGGCGGGGCCGCGCACTCCGGTGGATCAAAGCAAGTTCGATATAATGCGGTTTCACCTATCACGCAGTAAGATTTTTTGGCTCCCGAGGACAGCGTTATATCGGGGTAGAGGTGTACTTGTCAGCAAAAAAGCAGAGTTGCTAGAAAATTATATAGTGTGAATTCATAAAAAGCTATGACTTGTAAAAATGAGTAGCAGGTGATGCAGATTAGCTGAAGTGCTTGAAATTTGCAGTATGATGAAGACTTTATTAATATTGTTGGATGTTTTGCAGGCTCTAATCACACCAAAAATGGCTTAAAGTTGAGAAATGAAGTGTTATATATACTCAGTCCCGTAAAATGGAGGCATCTGGTGCCTTTTTAGTACCTTTTTTTGCTTCCTGGGTTTGTTTAATAGGCCAAAGTATTTCTGTATTGAAAGGGATGACTGCACAATACACATGGACTACTTTTCATAATATGCATAGTAATAATCACAGTTGCCATATGGGAAATTGTGTTGATGGTCTACATCAAAGTCACAAAAGCAAGGAAACTCCAAATTGAAATTTCCCTATGGCAGCGCTAAGTCCAAGTTTTAGGTGGAGCATTAAGCCTTACTAACTCCCCCGCCCTTAATCTGTGAGCATACATGTCCCCTCTTCCTAGTCACTGCTGCAGGCTTCCCTTGTTTGGCGCCTCCTCCTAGCAATGTTCTCATGTGTCCTGTCCTGTTTGGGAGGCTGTCCTTGTGTGGATCTTTCATTTAGAAATGACACAGATGTGCAAGGAAAGCAAACTTATTCTGCTCTGATCTCTCATTCTCCTTTGAGTTCTAGGGCTGCACTGGGTCAGATTCTATGTTGTGCCTCCCAGAGGCAAGGGGGAGAAGACAAAGCGGGCTTTGCGCCACCTTTGCATCTTGCCCATCTTTGGCTGTTTCCCTGGACAAAATGAACCCTGAAATAACTAAGACAGTCTGAAGGGTTGTAGCAGCCTCATTGGTGCCATTTGTAGCGTAAGCCAGAGTGGCCATAACAGAGCAGTTCCATCCGCAGCACATCCACTATGCTGTGACTTGCAGAGGGGCCAGTGTAAAATCATCACTGCTGTCGTGTACCATGATTATTTTATGGAGATGTGGTAGAAGATTGTGTGTCTGCTAAGATATGAATCTATACAGTTCAGGTGAAAAGGAACAGCAGCAGTGTGTGTGGTGGGAGACCCTGGCACGGTTTGGTTATAATTTAGTGTGCCTTCAACAAGAGAGGTGTGTCTATTTGTCTGGAACCACAATCTTGATTTTAGCTATTGACTGCAGCAGATTGACACGGTTTTTCTTAGTTTAAACAAATCAGCCCTTAATTTTTATTCATTTCCATCCATGATTTTTTTTGTACTGCAAGCCCCTCCTTTTCCATGTAACACAAGGAGGAAGAGTAAGTCGTCAAATTCTGATACCTGTTCTTCCACCCTCCATTTATTCACTTGAGAGAAAGAAAATATAAAATATTTTCTTCATCCTAGACTGAGATTTAGAATCATGCCCAATCTGACCATCTCCTCTACCATAAATAAGAATAGGGACGTGTAACGGTGGCTTGCCCCCTTAATGGCTGGAGGGCCCGGGCCTAGCCAACCCTGATCATTAAAGGAGGTAGACCTGTGTGCGGGCTGCTAATTCCCTATAAAGAGCAGCAGGTAGCTGCAGTGAGTGGGGGATGCTCAGAAAACAGAAGCCTGAGAAGTGGTAGCTGGCTTGAAGAAGCAGACTGACTTCTGTGGAGACATTGAACTGTGGCCCTGGTCTGGGAAAGAAGACAAGGAACTCCCCAACTAAGGGAAAAGAGACACGTTGGGGTCAGAAGGACCAGTGAGTGTCTCAGGACTAAATAAATTGGACACCAGGTGGGGAATATTTTATTTTTTCCTTTAAATTGTGTGGAGTTTAAGGAGCCCCATGAAGGAGAAAACAGGGATGGGCAGCTGCAGAGGCACCCCTGTCTGTGACGGGGAGCTCAGGAGGCAATAGTGGCCACACAGCTAAAAATTAGTGCAGTCGCCAGGATCTCTGAACCCCTTCCTGTCAAGGAGGGAAGCAACAATGGTGTAGCGCTGGAGTGCAAGATGGAAGAAATACTGCAGTATCTGGTGTGACAACAGCAAATCCAGGTTGTCCTCTTGCAACTTCTGCAGGATCAGCAGACAACCGGACGTGCTGTGAGCAGCCCAGCAAAATCAACAGCACGTGATCAGCTGGAGAGGTATGCAATGGGCTTCTGTTTCTAGAGGGGGAAACGAGGACAGACAGTTTGAATGCCCAGGATGGCAACCTGATTCCAGAGGTGGTCTGGTCAGAACCAGAGCAATGCTGAAGGATGGGGGAAGAGGCAACCTAAATGCTATAAGTGTGGAAAGGCTGGGCACATTAGGTCTGCCCTCTGAAGAAGCAGTTGAGGAAAGCCCTGCAGAATAAGGAAGATAATCCTTGGCTAGACGGATCAAGGGTGAGAGGGTGCAGCAGATTCCCAAGAGAGAGGCCTAAGGAGGAAAAAGCCAAGAAGCATTCTGTAGCATCAGAAGCCCATAGGATAGGGGAATACTATAGTCTGCTGCCAGCTCCAGAGGGACAAATCATTTCCCTGACCAAGGTGCGGGAGATGACACTGCGTTGGAAGGATGAGCCGGAGAGGATGAGGTACCGAGTAAAAGAACTGAAGCACAGAATGAAGGAGGAGGCTAATGAGTTGAAAGTTCCCCTGAGTAAAGCAGGCCAGCTGCAGACTTGGGTCTAAGAAGTCAAGCAGCAGAAAACGTCCGCCAGGAGTGTGTATGAACAGTTCACATACCTGGAGGCTGCAGTAAGGGTGGATGCTGCAGTCACGGCAGAACCGGGTACCGCTGCCAAGAGGTGTGACACATTGCTGACAGGGGAGAAGAGTGAAAGGCTGATCTTTCTGACAGAGGAGTCCCAGGAGAAAATGGCTGCATTGGAGGCGGCCAGGCAGGTGGCCCTGAGGGAAAGGGGTGATCTGGCTGAGGAGCATCAGACAACACTAGAAGAAAGGGATCATTTGCTTATCATGGTTAGCGAACCGGACAGAGAATTGGAGAGTGCCCAGACCCTGCAGTCCCAAAGCCGAAAGCATCACTAAATGGAGGAAAATATAAATATATCCCCCCTGTAGCACTTGTCCTGGCGTGGGCAGTGTTCTTGGTGGGGGGAAGGAGATAGAAAACAGGGTGATTTGACTCTTAATGTCTGGAGGGTTGGGCTACCCACCCTGTTACAGAACTCCTTAGTTAATGTTGCAGGAAGCATTCAATTCTAATTAACCCCAAGGTTGAATCTGTGGATTGATGCATAGGGTTGCTTGCTCCAAGCATTCTGCAATTCATCAGACTTTTCAAAGGTCTGATTATATTCTTGTTTTTCTGTTTTATGGAGGTTTCTGACCAAAACTGTATATAAAAAATCCTATTTCAAATAATTAGTCACTTCTTAATTAAAAGATATAAAGAGGAAGAGACAATATAAAATGGAGATAAATTAGTTAGTAGAACTGATCCATGTTTTCTTAAGCATTCCACTATTATCAGCATTATTTAAAAAAATTCCTTGGTTTTAGTTGGGAAAGGATAATTGTCCATGGAATATGATGTTTTTTTTGGCTTCTCTGTATTTCATTGTGGACCCTATCCTAGGAACAAAGAAGCCCCCTCAGCTCTCATTAAGATTAAATAATTAAGGTTAATTTCTGCTCACAATTATGCTTTTCTGTAAGGTTGAGGTTGCACATGTATAACTGAGGGCAAGATTCTATCCTCAAAGCATCAGTGATCTGTAGTGCCCTCAGAAACTCAGACCCTCAGTATTCACATTGTAAACAGGAAGGTGATTTTAGAAAAATGTCCAACTTTACAATTAAAATGTGTGATGCACGTATAATGCTGTGAGTGTATGCGTTTTATTCAGAAGTGTAAGCTTCTCCCAACGTAAAGCAGGGCTCTGGATACTGGAAAGTACATCTGGGTGGGGCAAAAAGACTGTGGGCATATTAAGGCATGATGATCTCCCTTCTTCCACCACAGGT
This sequence comes from Trachemys scripta elegans, assembly GCF_013100865.1. Classification (NCBI taxonomy): domain Eukaryota; kingdom Metazoa; phylum Chordata; order Testudines; family Emydidae; genus Trachemys; species Trachemys scripta. The sequence continues at coordinate 53,886,049 of NC_048308.1, read as the reverse complement.
CCCAAAGTAGGAGGTGCTAACTGGAGAGGGGTGTGGCCTAGGCAGCTGGGAGATAGTCCCATGTCAATCTAAACTGGTAGGGCTGCTAGTCAATCGTGACTTAACGTTGCCTCCCCCACAGTGGAACCTTGGAGGGAGGGTGGCATGGAAATGTTACCTGTCCATCCTTTGTGATGACATCCTGTGTGTAAAAAGAAGAACAGGAGTACTTGTGGCACCTTAGAGACTAACAAATTTATTAGAGCATAAGCTTTCGTGGACTACAGCCCTGTGTGTAGTATCTTCTTCATCCTGTGTGTCGTATCTGCCTGCCCCAGGACATGGAGCTGGAAATCCTACATCTTCCCACACCAGTTGGAGTGAACTGAGCGTTGTGTGTGAATGGGGATAGTTAGGAGAGAAGGAGATTAATAGTGAAAAGGCAAATCTTTTGACCCAGTCGGATAAAGCTAACATGGTCACCCACTATCATAATATCTTGTTCTGAAATAGTGTTCAATCCAGAGGGCTTTTGTAGCTGATGACACTTATATCATCTGTGATGTTAATGGAATATCTGTACAGCAGTGAATGACATCATGCAGCTAAACAAATGGGGATGAGAGTGGATACCTGAATTCTACCTCCATCTGTAACCAGCCATAAAAGACTGAATGGTAGGCACACATATTTGAGTAAATGTGTGTCAGTATCTCCCATCTGCTTTCTTTCTGCTAAAAATAACCCCTTTCCCTACACATTTGTTTAAATCTGGACTGATTTCTTTAGTATTCAGGGAGGTCACTAGCTAATATTTTGGAGTCATGGTGAGATTAACATCACTGAGTTAATATTGGTGTTTTTAAAAAAACCTGAATATTTCACTGAAATGGGCTATTAATGTAAAATCTGAATTGATGTGCAAAGTGTGAAATTTAAACTGTAATTTCACATTAAAGTGTTATCTGGAAAGCCATTTAAATCCTTTTGATTTTATGTAGGTTTAGAGCCCGTAAAATAAATGTCCTTCTGCAGCAGTGAAATATTTTGATTGGCCACAAGAATTAATTATTCTTTTTTATTGTAATCTATTATCCCCTCTGTTCTGTCAGCAAATGAATTCTACCTTTTGGCTGAGGCAGAAAGTGAATGAATGCAACTGTAATACAGTTGGGGTGGAATGAGAACATCATTGCACTGAAAATCACATCTAATAGAAGAGGCAGATCTTGATATGTCTCTTTCATTTAACTGAGGCAGTCTGTTGAAGTGTGAGAGAGAGCCCCTACGCTCAGAAAAACATCTTAAGAATGCAGAGGAAGTACAATGTAAACCTGGTATGTGAAGAAGCTAAAATCATTAACCCAGTAAATCTGTCATATGGTTAATGCTAATTTTTATATATCCCTTATCAACAATCATCCATCCATCACAGCAGGGAGTAGAGGCTAATTATTATTGATAAATTAACCTCATGTTTGGTTTGGATAAGCATTCAAAATTCCCTTTCCACATCTGGCCATGACTCAGATATTTGTACAGATGCAGCTGTTGGGCTTCCTTGTTGCCTGCATCTCCACCTCTTTATTATGAGGACACGGTTCTACCTACTGTGGGCACACCCCTGCTGTGACTGCCCTAAATGGAGGCAGTTCCCACTCTGGTTCTTCAAGGGTCAAGATTTTAGATCCAATTCTGGAAAAATTAAGCATGAACTGAAAATGAAGCATATGCATAAGTGTATCCAGCATCGAGGCCTTTATCAGCACTTGTTTGGGATGACTAGAGTAACTTGCTCATGACTTTGATACCGGAGTTGTTAACTGTCATATCCTTGGGGGCAGCAGGTTTAGGAAGAAATCACTTGAGACCAGAGAACAGCAAACTTACAAAGCAACCATTTATTTACAGACACTCACTGACCTGGCTAGCCAGTTGGAACTGGCTGGCTATCCCCTAATAATCTAACTCAGTTGCCATAGGAACAAAAACCACGACAACCAAATACACAACATGAACCATCCCAGATTTAGTGTCAGAGACCAGGACGTGGGTGGTCATGTCTAGTGGTTAAAGCAGGAGTCAGCATTCAGGAATTGGAGACCAGGGCCGGAGCTGGAGTCAGAGGCTGGATGCCAGAGCCAAGGGATTGTACCAGGGATGAGCTTGACCCTATTGGCATTACTACCTTGGTGGAGAAGAGGTGTATAGAAGGAAAAGTATCCTCATTCTGCACTTTACTTCGAGTTGTTGTCAGGATATTTAAAAATTGGAGTCTGGCAGTCTCCAGGGCATCATTTTGGGTAAAAGTGTGCATTGTGGAAGCAAGTGTAAACATCAGGAGCATATACAGGAGGTCTGTATGAGGCCAGCTCTGCTTCATTAATCCTCCTTTTAAAAGTGGCTTTTAATAAAAGAGGGGTTTCGGTGTCTCCCCTGGAAACTGTATTGTGAAGAGTACATTAAAGAATTGGATTCTTGTGTGGACAAGGCAAAAGGATGGCAGCACCTCAACTGGTGTAAATCATCCTAGTTCTATTGAAGTAACTTGAAATCATCTTTCACCCTTTAATAATGGGGCCCTTTATTTCTAACAATAAGAAAGATCTACTGGTATAGCATAAGGTATTCTGACAAAAGAGCATATGCCTGGTTCAGGCTGCTGGAATGTGACCATAACTCTAACCAAGAGTAGTTCCAGCTACCATCACCACACAAATATAGGCATAAAATGGAGGGAGAAAAATGCCCTTTACTACTAAGAGAGGGAGTGATCATAAACCAAGTGACAGTCATGCTGAGCCCTGTCTGGAGACATCAAAATTTCCAACGAAAATTCCTACAGCATTTTTAAAACAACTATTATCATCCAAGTCAGCCCAAGTTATTTAACCCGAAATAATATAGGCAGTGATATTTATTTAATGTGAGTACCCAGAGTACCTAGTAGCCATACATATACCCAGGCCAATACTGCCTGTATCTCTTTGCGGTCTGGAATGTATATGCACTGCTGAGTGCGTGGGTGGGTGGCTGTCAGACTCCTTGACCTTCCTGGTGACTCAAGGAGCAGCATGTCTACCTCTAAACTGTCTGATTGCTGTAATGTTAGGACCTCACATTCACTGCTCTATTTCCTTCTTTGTTCCCTTTAATTCCCTTTTAGCTGTTTTAATTCCTTCGCTTTTGTCCCAAATCAAAGCTTGAAATTCAGAGGGAAAAAATCACTTGTAACCATGTCATGTAATTTAAAAAAAAAATCTGCCCAACTTTAATAACACAAATCAATGACAGAAGACTCCTATTCCCACAGCAGCAATATCCTGCAATCTCCTTTCTTCAGATATACAGAGCTGTGGGATATGTGCCAAGGACTCTAATAAAATGTAGGAACAGCATTAAATAGAATACGTAGAATTATTGCTGGATTAAAGATTGGTTGGTAAATCTGTTTTTCTTAATGCATAGAACCTTACTGAAATTGAAACGGTGTAACAGTGTTTTACTGCGTAACCTGAGTTCATTATGGTAGGAAAATTACAGCATAACACATATAATTGCATCTCTGCAGTTGTTTTAAAGAAGTATAATGAAGATAAAATTATGATCTCTATTCTAGCCCTCCTGAAGGCAACTTGCAGATGAGCATTCGTTCTTCACATGTATTTAACAAAGAGAAAGCTAGGTTTTTAGGAAGGCAACATTGTAAAACTACATGGTTTTAACATTAACTGAAACTGACTTTCCATGCAGGAAACACGGTTCAAAGCTGTACATTTTAGAGCACAGGAAACTTTTGTGGCTCATTGTGCTTTTTTTTATTAAACTTAAACCTCAACCACTTTCACCTTCTTTTTTTGTGGAACAAAACTGGGAAATACACTAGAGTCATTTCACTGTCCTAATGTGTAATTTAATTAGTAACTTTATTAAACAATATCTAAAATGGAGTAATATGATTTGTTCTTCTCTGACTGGACTCAAATTGCAATTGCAATAGCTATTCAACATCATTCAGGCTTCCTAGTGGCACCACCGGTTAGCAATGTCTCCTGCATCACCATATTGATGATTAATCTTTTAGTGGAACAGGAAGGATTCTAGCGTGACTTTGCTTAGAGTGGAGTCTACGGAGAATCTATTAGCGCATGGCTGTGTGTTGGAGAGAGTCATGGAACTCCCATTAGCACAAATGGCAATTATGTGCATAAATCTCATGCGAGAATCAAAATGTGTCCTTAAATAGCACTTCGGCAACATAATTATCACCTGTAACACAGCCATTAAAATGATTTCTTATTGCTAGTTTTAGGTCAAGTCCAAATTCCATCCAATGGTAAACAAACATCCTTATTTCTGTGATTGAGTTGATGAAATAATTGGGTTGCCGACAGAGTTTTCTAGCTTCTTAACAAAGTTTTTTTTAATAGTTTGCTTTCTCTCTGTGTTCATTGATATTATAAAAACAATTATTATTTTTTTTACTAGCATAAAAAAGCACTTTTTATAGTTTTAAGCATATATCTCTAGCAGTACCCATTGATCAAACAGGTTAGTGATAGATCTGTATTCCATAGTATTTCCCCCCACTTTTCTATTTTTTTTCCAGTAAAGAAAATGTTTGATTCCACATAGTACATATTCAGGGGCCCAGTCTTTCAGTAGTGAGTTGTCCCGTTTGCTTTAGAAGTGCTACATATATAAGTAGAGACCTGCAGGATCAAGACCTTTAGATCAGAGACCTATTTCATGCAACAAATTTCAAGAAATATTTGTAATGCAGTTTATTGTAAAGCAAAGAACTAAAAACGAAACATCTGTAATGCACCAAAATGTTTTCATATTCTGTGTTTTAATTATACTAATTACCATTTTTAATCAGATTGGAAACAAAACTCCATTGGATATAGTAAGTAAATGAAAAAAATAATTGCATGTTGTGTATTTTGATTTTCATTTAAAATTCTTACTGCTACACACTTTCTTGTATTCACTCTGTTATGAACTCAACAGAACAATCACAATTTCTTAGCCAGCATGCTATGTATGTCAAATAAATGCATGTGTGTCACTTTTATTTAAACCAAGCCTTCTGATTGCTGCTTCTTAAAAACTAGATTTCAAGCTTCCACTTGAAAATATTTTACTTTTCTTCAATCAGTGTGATTTTCTAGGTCCAGTGGATCAGTCACATGTATCTGATTGGTATGTCACTTTCTGTATATAAATTAATGCTGCTTTTGGTAATGTTAAGCAAAATCTACAGTTTCTAGGGTTTTTTTTTTTTTTTTTAAATTACAGAGCCATTTCAGAACTGCGTCTGAATCTGTGGGTATGGCTAGACTTGTAGATGTAGAGCGCTTTGAGTTAAACCAGCCTTTTTAGAGTGCAGTAGAGAAAGCGCTGCAATCTGTCCACACTGACAGCGCACTGGCGTGGCCACATTAGCAACTCTTGCAACAGCTACAGAGAGCAGTGCATTGTGGTAGCTATCCCAGCATGCAAGTGGCTGCAACATGCTTTTCAAATGACGGGGGTGGGATGGAATGTGACAGGGAGTGTGTTGTGTGTATGTGGGGGGAGAGAGAGTGGGTTTTTGGGGGGATGAGAGCATGTCAGCATGCTGTCTTGTAAGTTCAGACAGCAACAGACCCCCCTCTCCCTTCCCCGCCCCTCTCTCTCTCTCACACACAGCATTCCACAGTAATGATTTGTTTTGGAGCAGATAAGCATGCCGGTTGTCAGAAATGGAGCTTTCAAAGGGCATATCAGCATGCCTGGAGTGATTCCAAAACAATGACAAGAGTGGCCACTTGACTTCAGGGGATTATGGGACGTTTCCGGAGGCTAATGCAACACCTCGTTCACACTGACGCCTGGGCGTTTCAGCCAATGTGCACCAAGTGTTAATCTTCTCGCCAAGGTGGAGTACCAGGAGCGCTTTAGCCCTGGAGTGAGAGTGCTCTACGTACCTTGCCAGTGTGGACAGGTAGTAAGCTAGGGCACCCGGAGCTGCTTTAATCCGCTCTAACTTGCAAGTGTAGCCACGCCCTATGGGACTCTAAGGCCTGGTCTACACTAGGGAATTAGGTCGGTATAACTATGTCACCCAAGCAACACAGTTAAACCAACCTAATGCCCAGTGTAGACAGCGCTAGGTCAAGGGATGAATTCTCTGATCAACCACTTCGGGGAGGTGGCTTTCACCCACGGGAGAACCTTTTCCATCTGCGTAAGTAGTATCTTCACTGAAGCGCTACAGCGGTGTAGCTGTGCTGCTGTAGTGCTTTAAGTGTAGACAAGCCCTACGGAATTTACACAGAGAGTGCACAAAAAAAAGGAGCATAGCTGGAAAATCAGCTAACCAGGAGTATGTACAAAAGGTGCAGATTTAAATTAGCTCCAACTCTATTTCAATTTACACCTTCCTCAAGACTCTTGACCTCTATAGGCCTTGTCTGCATTAGAAAAAGTGCACTGGTTAATCTGTGAATCAAAAATCAATCTAACTGAACTGGTGTAAATCTGAATTGTACAGGCACCTAAATTTATTTAGTCTTTAAATTGCATTAGATTAATTCAGTAAATTACTGAGCTAAATTACTAACATGAGCTAAATTGATTTATAAAGGGTTAATCTTGTTTAAGATCCTGATTTCATTAAAGTACTTAACCAAGGGCTTGTTTCCTGAATCGAGGTTCACACCAGTTTGACTTGATCGAGTTAAACCTATGCAGCTTTTCTAGTATAAATACCCTTACTCCTACTTACTGATGTGTAATTTGTATCACTTTATATATCAGCTTTGAATGTAGCCCTTTAATGCAGAATGAACTTTGAAGCTAAAACATGTCCTCCCTTTGATGTAGAATGGTACAGAGCTATATTTAAACACAGCTTTGGCTAATATGTTTTTCCTGCAGTGTAGACAGTGCTTGAGTCTTCATATTGCAATGGAGAAGGGGAGATCAGTCTCAAACCTACATGTCAGTCTAATATTTATGCTTCGTTTTGAAAGTGGCATTCTGAAATCGTAACTAGTTGCTTGTTCTGGATGACCTCATGAATTAGAAGTTATACCTGTACATAATATTTTTAATGCAAAAGTGCACTGTTCTAATATTTCTGTTGTCTTAATTGCCTTCTGATTAGCTCTGTGTAAGTGTGAAAATTTCCATATACTATTTGCTCGACACCCTTTCAAAATAAATACCACCGCTAGATTATCACATTATACCCATCTAACCTCAAGGTCTGCTATTTTATGTGATTAATATTAATCATACTAATTGAAAAAGTTCATTAACGTGTTTGAATATAACTTTGAATATCTATATAAAAGTTGCATTACAATGTAGAGTGGAGTACTTATCAATGGAAAGCCTCTCATTAACTTCAGTGGGAGCTGGATCAGACCTTTAACTAACACAGTTACCAGCAATACGCATAATACAGTGCATCAAAACTTTTGAACTTGTCAGATTTTGTTTGCAACCATGTATTTCTATCTATTGTATGATTTAACATAGCATCCCTCACTATGATATGTATGGACTGAAATTGCTTCTAACTTCTTCCTTTAAGTAGCCTGATTTAAACATTTTATGAGTGACTAAACTGTTCATCTGCCATTCTGTCTAACAAGAATTATAAATTTCAGAAATGCCATGTAGAGCTTTTTCTTATTTTTACCAGAGCTAATTCCTAGAACATACTATATAGTCTATAAGAAGAAGCATATAAACCATCCTGTATCATTGAGTGATATATCAGAACCAGAAAAACTTTGACAATAATTGATCATAATCCATTATTATAACCAGAGGATTAAAACAGGCAACAAATCCTCTTGATGTCAATAAAGACCCCTACTGTAAAAAACAGTGCAAGAACTATAAGTATTACTAATCATGGCACAGAGTTGAGAGAGACCGGATACAGTTTATAATAACAGCTTCACAGGGTAATTAACGAGCAGTAACATAACTAAGTCATTGCCAAAGAGTTTGCTTACATTGTACCAGCTTTGTGAAACTAGCATCATGCTACTAAAAAGCCCTGCAGGGACGTGGGTTCAGAAGAGGTTGACTGTATGAAGGAAAATGAAGCCTTTTCTCCAACTCTTCATACATAAACTGAACATTTTTAAAGGTGCTTGTGTCAAGTGAGGAAAGGTGGAAAGTAGAAAGCATGGGTATCCTATCCCTAATCTTTTAAAAAGTGTCACTCACCACTTTTACTTAAAATGTCCCTTTATGATGTTAAGTTATTGACACCGGCTTAAATGCCATAGAAGCCTACTTAGTAAACAGGCTAGATTACTAAACGGACTAGATTGCTCAGCGGATTAGAAATGGGATATGAGAAGCCTTTCACAGTCAGGTATTGGTTTTAGTCCAGTTCAGTAGTGACCAAAAGTTGCTAACATCTGATGGTTATTGGATGGTTTTGTGTGAAATACATTCATCTATGTCCTGTTTTCAGTGGACAAGTGTCCACCTCACAAAAAAACAAACCACACCAAACCAAGTTCTGTTGGTTAAGAGCATTTTGGTCTCCAGGACTGTCAGTCTGTCACCTTTTATGAGCACTAAATTCACATATGTTTAAAAAATACCTAATTGTATATCATTTCTGCACAAGTGTAATGCGAGATGAATGCATTATGGAGTTAGAACTATAAATGCACTCCTTATAGACCCATTACTTTACATTTACCTGTTCTTATGACAAATGTGGCAATAACAGGAGTGTAGATAACTTCTTTTGAAGGATGGGATGGAGCTAGAGATAAAATAATAGCTGTTGAATATCGCTTCAATGAATAGTCTTGCACCATAACTAAATTTATTCACTTTTATTAAAGTGAGATAAATGAACTTATGTTCCAAACTCCGTTTCCTTTATTTATTAATTGAATCCCAAAATGTGTGTTTGGGGAGCAGGTCTAAGGTCGTCATGCCACCTCCTCTCCCCACCCCCCAGTTTTCTAGGCGCATGAACAATTGTAATTTATTATGAACAAATTGTAAAGTCATGGAAATACTGACAAAACCTTAACTGCAGAGACATTTTGCACAGTAACATGGATCTGGCCATTTCTGTCTGTTTTGTGGGTGTAATGTTTAATTCTATAGAATCCATGTGGAAATTTAGCCTTAATTAGTATGAAGAATTACACGTAGCAAGATGCACTCAAAAATCATTACTTGTATCTCTTTGAACTTCTTAAGCTTATTTTCTTTTATAAATTTCTTGTCTTGTATTTTTGGCTGTGTACCTGAGAGCCCCGAGAGTTACCAGGTTTACCATCAAATTTGGGTTTATGCTTGACTTTATGATGGATAAATTCAGAATTTTGAGGAGTAAGCTCTTTAAGATTAGTCTGCAGAATCTAAGATGCTTTAATTCTAAGACACTAAGATTCCTTTTGTGAGAGGTCTCCAATCCTGCAGTTTCTTAATCTAGAGCCTTAATTCTGGCAACTTGCAAATTATTTTTGCTCTGTTCTAAAGACAATTATCTGTCTTGCTCAAAGACTTCTAGAGCCTCCTAACAGATAAAGGGAGATGTTTCCATGTTAAGGTTCTGATCCCAAAATGTAGTGGTTTGATGTTCAATAAATGGAAGGAATTTAATTAAAAAGGGATAAGTGTTAAGCAGACAGGGGAGCGAGTTTAGTGGTCACTTTTATTTTTAGAGGTTTAATTACCCACTGGAGAAAATAGGAATTCAAATTAATCATTTGTACAAGAGCATGCCTCATGGAACTGAGGACTACTGGCCAAATATTTAGATTAAAATGGTGCTGAATACTAATGTGTATATATATTGGCTGCTCACTGCGAAATTTCTCCTAAGAAAATAGATATATCAAAAAGGCACCTTAAAAATGCAGATTATTAAATAAAGATTTTTTCATAAATGGTTAAATAACTTTATAAAGAGAGAGGAAAACAAAGTAGGCATTAGAGATGAGCCCAAACTGGAAAACTAAACCCAACACCCATCCCCACACCACCCAATATTCTGAAAGATCAGAGTTGGATTTGATTCCAGATTCAAATTGCATGACTGTGGCCTGTATCTGCAAGGAGTATATTTTGTGTTAACATACATGAATATTGAATTATCAGCAGTGTCCAACATGAACATATTTTTCTTTCCCAATCTTAATATTTTCTAAAACACTAACCATGTATTTGTAAATAAAATCAGTTTATTTTCCTAGAATTACAGTAGAATTATACATATGCATATCTTTGTGGCATTTGACTAGATTGTTAACACTAGATGGGAATCAGGTTGGATAGTTATGATGGGTCAAATTTATTCTTGGTGTAACTCTTAAAGTCAATGGCATTACATCAGGGAAACATTTGATATTGTGGCTACAGTTTGTCTCCTCTCATACAAGCATCTTCATACCTTCTTCCACGCTGCCCTATATGCTAGGAGTGTTGCCCCTGATCCTGTGTATGCCACAAAACCTTCCTCTCCTCCTTGAAACCCACCTTTTCCTACAAATCCTCAACTATCTATCTACATCATAAAAATAAACAACTATAAAAAGAACTGTCATGGCTTCTGCAGCCCCACAGATTTATTAATTACCCATCATTCTTTCCATCAACTCTTACCTGATATTATTTCCTCCAGCATCCTCTTGGTGTCATACCCATACTCATCTTAGATCATAAAGGCCTTAGGACAGGAACTGTCTCTAATTGTAATGTAACATTCCACGCACACCAGTGGCACTGTATACAAACACATCACCACCCTTGGCAGCTTCACTTGGACAAGTTATTGGACTCCACTTTCTACCTGTACAGCGCCTAGCACAATTGGGTCCTGGTCCATGACCCCAACTCATAGGTGCTATAGTAATATAAATAATAATCATCCCAGTGAAATGTTGCTACTGCTGTTAAATAGCTGCCATGTTCCATTCAGATGGCAAATACTTATCCCACTTGACAAGCCTGTAAAGTGCTTTGAGAGCTGTCTGTAAGTATGATTAGTTATGAGATGTGCTGGCCGTGTCATTATAAAGGTAACTCCTTCTTTGATAAGCATATACAAACAGTACATTCTTCTTACAGTTTTATTATCATTCATAATTTGGGCTAAGGGCTCGGCTCTGCAAACCCTTGTTCCTTTGTGAGTAATCCTTTCTCATGCAAGTCGTCCCTCTAATTTCAGTGGGACTCTTAACATGGATGAGAACGTTATGGGGCTTAGACTAGTTTTGACTTCATTGTGTCAAATAATTGGAAAATATTTTGTGGGTGAGGTCACAACAAAAAGCTGCTGAACACTCATTAAAACCTTCCTTAAGTATTTATGGGAAATGACTGAGACTGCAAACAAAATATTTTTGTCTGCCTGCTAATTTATGACACTTGAAGTGACAGAGGTTATCCTATCTCACTCTGACTAACAGTCAAGCTAGGACAGGAATTTGGTTAGTACAGGAGGTCATTTCCAGGAAGGCTTACAGGTGATGATAGTGCTGGAAAGATCCACACGTAGACTTCTGTTTTCTAATTTTATCATTCCATTTAGCGTAACTATATATGGACTCTGTGTATATAAGAATAAGTTGGGTTTTTTTTTTTTTTTTTTTTTTTTAAAGACCACATTTTTTCAAGTTAATAGTCACTCAAAAGAGAACAAATTAAGGGGGCAATCCTGCTGCCATTAAAATCAGTGAGTGGTTTGACTTCAGTGGGAACCAGATTGACTTTTAAATCTAGCATCTATTTAACAGAGACAGATGACTACAAATAACATCTGTTTTACATACAGTAGAGTACCCCATACTCTGGGCACTTTATAAAGCCATTTGTATAGAAGTAGGATTCTTAGTGTTTTCCTTTATATTTAGAAATCAGGTATTCTTGAAGATTAGTATTAAAATGTTCCTGGTACTTTAGTTGGTATACAGTAAAAATGGCAAATATTTCTGTCTTCTCGAAAGTAACCATAAACCTGCTTTTAACAAGTTGTAACTTTTAATCTGATTTGATTTTATTTTATTTAGGTTGCTGTGGAAGTGTTTGTTTTGCAAGATGTTTTAAAACTCTTCTTCTTCTTTTTAGCTTCTGGAAAAAACCAGCAACATTTTTGATGAACCAGATTCAGTAGCTACTAAAAGTCCTTTGCATTTAGCTGTAAGTATATGACACATGTTCAGTGTTTGATCGGATAAATAACCACTTAACCTCTTTGAAGTAAGCTTTACCTGAAATGTAGACTTGCATTGTAACAGCTGGAAAGGGACTTACGGCCAAGATTTTAAAAAATGCTTCCTTGATTGGGATTTTCAAAACAAAAAACAAAACAACCTCCCCCCCAATTGTAAGGGAGCTAGGTGCACAGCTCACACTGAATTTCTTTTGAAAATCATAGCCCTAAATCCTTATCAAGGTACCTAACTAAGGGTATGTCTGCACTTCAAGCCAGGGGTGTAATTCCCAGCTCCAGGAGACATACGTGTGTTAGCTCTCACTGAGCTAGCGTGCAAGCCACCCAAGTTACCCATCTAGTGTCTTTGAGGGCATGCACTTTGGGTGGCTAGTTGCTTGCGCCACCATGGCTACATTCTGTTTTTAATGCACTAGCTTGATCCGCGCTAGCGTGGATATGTCACCTGGAGCTGGGAATCACACCCCCAGCTCCAAGTGTAGACATACCTGACTTGGCCGGGTTTTCAAAAGGGCTGAGCATTCAGCAGCTCCCAATGTAGTCCATAGGAGCTGCTCAGCACTTCTCAAAATGGTCCCTAAAGAAGGATTTAGGAGCCTTACTTTAGGAATTCATTTTTAGAAAATCTTGATTATTCTTTTTTGCATCTACATATGATTCTGAAATCTTTTCTATTATTGCTGGTGTATAATCATACTAATTATACTTAAAATGTTGGGGGTCCATATCCTTCTCACATTACAGCAATGTAAAACCAATGTGAGTCAGAAAAAAAACAGGTCCAGTAGGTATGCTGTAAATATTGAGGACACTCAAATCTTTAAATAAGGTTAATAGTCTGGTTCATACCTAAAAGCCAGGAAATTCTGAGTCCTCAGGTTAATCTTCCCTTGGATACATATGTATGGTTCCTGTTAATGTTAATAGGAGTTAGGCAGGGGAAGAATTAGCTTCTTTAATCCTTAGTTAATGCTATTTTTGGAAAGTCATAATTTTTAAAATGAAAAATAAGACTTGACTTTGAACTACAATGACTATTAGTGGGTGGGTTTTTTTTTTTTTAACATTTGTGTTTCCTTCTTGTATGCCTTTGTCATGAATTGTTTCAACTCTGCAGATGTTAATGCAATCAATCAATCAATCAATAAAAGACAAAAAAAACAACAACCCAGCATGTGACTGAGTCCAATGATAAGCAGCGCAGTTCATGCCCACTAGAGTTGGGTGAACCTTGCAAATAATTTTCATGGATATTCACTGGAGTTTTTAAATGAATAAGCTTCAGCTGGTTTCATCCCTCTTTTTTGCTTGAGTTTACTGGCGTACATGTTCCCTGAAACATCAAATATAAACAAACTTTCAAGCTTATAACTGAACATTTGCACCGGAAACCTGTTCTGAGAATTGGTCTTATTCAATCAGAGACCAGAAACATTCCATGTAACCTCAGTATCCAATCAAAATAGCACAAATATTGACTTTACAGCAAACTGCTTGCTCACAAATAAATCACAGCCCAAGGATTGTAAGAAGAAATTATTCAACAAATCAGTTTGAATATTATATAAATTAAAGAACGTCACAGTCTTTATGAGAATGGGTCTGAACTGGAAAAGGGGTGAAGTGTATCAAACCCTTTGTTTCATATTAATTTGCTCTTTCTCTCGTAATGCATGTTCAGTGGTTTGTTTTTCACAAAACTCTCTCGGCAGGGATTAATTTAAATTTTCTTGAAACTGAATGAGCAATGAGACGACATGTTATCTGTGCTATCTGTGGATATACACAGATTCCCTAGCATATGCACACACCTGACATCTGATGATCACTGCATCTTGTTTTTGAAGCAACTATTTTTCTGAAAGCTGCTGTGGAATCTTAAAATTCCACTAAAATAAAATAAACAAAGTCCTGATCCTGCAAAAACTTAAGCACATGCTTAAATTCATACAACTGTGAGTAGTTTTTTTTAATGGGACTACTCACAGCACTAGAGTAAGCATATGCATAGAAGGGTCAGAAGCCTACGGGAGAAAATATCTTCTTGTTTCCAATTAGAGAATTCACTAATTTAAGGGAGCCCCTTTTTCTGTTGTATTGATACATTCAATAAAATCTCATGTAAGACAGCAAATTTTGCAAAAAGTCATGGATTTTATCAACATTTGACTTTTTTTTTTCCCACTCAAATTCCTTTCCACCCTCCTCTTACCTCATACAAACTTAATTTTGGCAATTCCTAACTTTTGGCTGCTTACCAGTGGTTCTCTTAGAGCTGTTTTTTGTATGGAATACTCTGGGTTAAAAAGAAAGAGCTGGAGGGAAGGTTGACAAAAGGAGGGGCTCGTTCTTGTGGACTTCCAAAATTGCATGAGACAAAGCCTTCCAGGGATGTCTAGCCAAAAAGTTCCACAATTTTTGGCAAGCCACTATTTTATTTTAAAATCAACCTGGTGCCAGAAGTTTTCTTTGTTTTCTTCTCTACCCATATCACATTGGCCTAAGGACCAGGACAGGCAACATAGAGTGCAGGACGAATGAGAGGTTTAACATCAACTATCTTTCATCCTGTCAGGGTTAGAAATGAGAGCCAAACACCTTTGTAAATGGGAAGCTCACTAGGCAGGCTTCTCCAATGAAGAATTCTCTGGCTTTTAGTGCCAGAAGGTCCCCAAAATGTGAGAGCCAAAAGCTGCAATATTAATAGGTACTTGAAATAGCTTTTCTGTACATTTTACTACTTAGAATTTTTCTCTTCCATAGAGATCAATAATTGGACTCATGGTAATAAGGTAATTTGGCCTGACTGTGGAAGGATATGCCAGTAAATTTGACTTTAAATATCTAAAATATTTTTTATTTAAAAGACATTCCATATAAAGAATATACAAAGATGGTGTGGGTATAAGTTTTACGAGCACTTGTTTGGGCTGGCATGCAGAACTCATTTGTGGCTTTGCTACTTCTGAGTAATGTGGCTGTGCCTGACTCATGCTATTCATACCTCTGCGGCACACTACACCATCCTGTGTCTTCTCTCATATTTATATCCTGCATGTGTCATTACAATGAGCTATCTGTATACATTTGATAATGCTTGATGCAGAAATGACTGGGTGAGGGTCTTTTCACTGTGGCATGTAGGAGATCATTATGGCCTCTTCTGTCATTAAAAAACAAAATTTTTCAGGCACCTGCAACCCTCTGGCCTCCTATACCATTCACACTGGCATGTGGGAAAACCCACATGTTCTTGGGCGTTTCAGGGCCATAGAACCATGAAACATCAGAATAAAGTATCTCTGTACTATAGTTTCCATTGTGTTCAAATAACTATCGCAATGAAAAATTGTATTCCTGGGCAGCACATGTTGTGCTTTTCAGTCAGGAGAGTAGTGAGTAAGATCTGTATTGCTTTATTCCAAACATAAGCTGTTTTGGATTTCTAGGCCTATAATGGTCATCATCAAGCCTTGGAGGTACTTCTTCAGTCTCTGGTAGACTTGGATATTAAGGATGAGAAAGGACGCACTGCCTTGGACCTGGCTGCCTTTAAAGGACATGCAGAATGTGTTGAAGCTCTCATCAGCCAGGGTGCTTCCATCTTGGTAAAAGATGACGTCACCAAAAGAACCCCACTCCATGCCTCAGGTGAGTGTAGTTGTATTTTATCTTGAGAGAGAAAACCTATAACGTGACAGAGGTTAGTAGTGAAGTTTGCTTAGCTACCATCTCTTTTGAAGGCTATTGCTAACCTAATTAACTATTGGAGCATTAAGACGTCATCTTAGTAAATTGCTACCAGGAACTTGAGCTAACTATCTTTCTATTCCTCAACCTTTCCTCTGTCCCCATGAAGTGCTCCAATTCTCCCCCAACTGACCCTAGACCCCAGTCACCAGGACTATTTCCTCTTTCCACACCTATCTGCCTTCTCTGATGCATGACAGTTTTCCCCCACCCCACCTCATACTTGATGGTTTCAGGCTAGAGAATCAGATGAAGAAGTAAGTAGTAATGAGGCAGATCTTACTAGGAAAAAAGACTGAAAATCAAGGTGGATTCCCATTGATGATGAAGTGAGGTAGTTTGTACTCACTCCAGATATGTCCCACCCTGCCCTTCCACTGTCGGAAACCTTCAGTGACCTTCTGCAGCAGCACATCCCCCGCACCTTTATTTCCCCTCAAACCCAGAGAAAATCACCAGGTTCTACGTGTTATCCACCTAGCTAGTAAACTTCTTGGGAACCAGAGAGTTCCATAAGGGTTAATAGCCTCTCTCTTCTTCGCTTGTTGAGTGCTCCTTAGTAAGTCAGGTATTCTGATTACAGAGTATGGAATTGGTGTCTTACATCTTAAAGGCTGTTCTTTAACAGTTAAAGATTTCTGAATATGCAGGTTTTTTCCCCGCTGATATATGTATAGTTGACAAACAGAACAATAAACGTACTTGTCATCGTGCCTCACACTGATGGACTCAGATGGTCTAACAGCAACCTCTAGTGGCAAAATAGAATCCGTACATTGAAAGAACAGGAGTACTTGTAGCACCTTAGAGACTAAAAAATTTATTAGAGCATAAGCTTTCATGGACTACAGCCCACTTCTTCGGAAGTGCATCCGAAGAAGTGGGCTGTAGTCCATGAAAGCTTATGCTCTAATAAATTTTTTAGTCTCTAAGGTGCTACAAGTACTCCTGTTCTTTCTGCGGATACAGACTAACACGGCTGCTACTCTGAAATCCGTACATTGTTTGCTATAGATTTGTTTTCAGGGCCAGACTTACTTGTCTTCCTGCACAGCTGTTTTTTCTGCTTAGAATAAAATCTAAATCTCTAAAATCTCTCTGACAATTTTTAAAATGCAATCATATATGCAAACAGGCAACACAAGATAAAATATGCTGTGCCTATTTTGTGGCTCACCTTTGTCTGCAGAACATTTTAACTGTATCTGAGGAAAACCTAGATTGTAGTCCTGTGGTATACATTAAACCAGGGGTGGGCAAACTTTTTGGCCCGAGGGCCACATTGGGTTTGCAAAACTGGATGAAGGGTCAGGTAGGGAAGGCTGTGCCACCCCAAACAGCCTGGCCCCTGCCACCTATCTGACCCCTCCCACTTCCCACCCCCTGACTGCCCTGCTCAGAACCTCTGACCCATCCAACCTCCCGCCTGCTCCTTGTCCCCTAACCGCCCCCTCCCGGGACCCCCCTGCCCCTAACCGCCCCCTGGGCCTCCCTGGCCAGGAGCTCAGGGGCCGGGCAGGACGGTCCTGCGGGCCGGACATGGCCCACGGGCCATAGTTTGCCCACCTCTGCATTAAACAATATGCTTTGGACCTTCTTAAATTGTGGATCAAAGATGCATATAGTAACATTGCCACAGCGCAGCAAAGAAGAGCTGTATGGCAACTGCACAAACTGATTATCAGAAGTCACCGAATCTTTATTTTGAAAGAAGTGTGTCTTTTAGATGGTTGTCTAATGTGTCACTGAGTGTAGACTGTAAAATGCAGCGCAGACAGGGCCGGCTCCAGGAACCAGTACAGCAAGCAGGTGCCTGGGGCGGCCAACGGAAAGGGACGGCATGTCTGGGTCTTCGTGGCAATTCGGCGGCGGGTCCCTCGGTCCCTCTCGGAGGGAAGGACCTGCCGCTGAATTATGAAGCGGCGTGGTGGAGCTGCTGCCGAAGTGCCGCGCCGATTGCGGCTTGCTTGTTTGTTTGTTTTGTTTTTCCATCGCTTGGGGTGGCAAAAACGCTGGAGGCAGCCCTGAGTGCAGATATAAGGGTATAATTTCCTTTTGATATACCACATACTTTAATTCCTGTATAGAATTAATAGTGCATGTGGTGCAAGAGGAGAATATACGCCTTACAACGCCATGATTAAATGTAATGTATGCACATAAGATTTGCACTGAGAGATCATGCTCTGTGTATACGTTTGCCATAAGTATTGATGTCATTTGATTTCCTTTCCTTTCACCTCATCTTCAAATTGTGCCTCCTGCTTTATTTCCATATGTTTATAGTTCTTTCAAAAAGTCCATGCCCTATTAAAGCCGCTGAAAATTACAGTATGTTTTCTTATTGCTCATATTTTTCAATGTGTATCTATACCTACCAGAGTCCCGCCTTATCATGTTGAAGGCTCCTGGTGGGCTGGAGATGTCCCAAGTTGCCATCTAGGCAGCTAGTGCACAGGTTTTTAGCCTGCAGCTGAGTCTTACTCAGCCTGAATGTATTATTTTTCCTGTCAGCTGTAATGTATTGGCATGCACCCAATGTCGACTGCATCCACTCCCTTCGATTGGTTGGAATATATCAGAACTGCTCAAAGCTTTAGGCCTAAGTCAGAAAGGTTCTTAAGCACCTGACTATCCTTTGAGCATGGGATTAGTCTCAGAAAAGTAAAGGAGACAAGTGGTGTGGTTGAAGTTGGACGTATGATTCAGTAACATGCAATGATTTTACCTTCTAGTGGCTAAACATCTGAAAAGAGGATAGAACTGTTAGTGACTCTCCATTAGCTTCAGCAGTAATGTTAGCTCAAGAGGCAGAGCCTTGTGGTACTGATGTTTTAAAATTCTTCAGGCATTAGCCTTTTGTTATTTTTCATCTAGGGGGAGCATGGTATCTGGAGTTGCACAATCAGAGGGGGTCCTGCCCTTCCACACTCCTTCCCATTAATTGTGACATTTAAAAATTGCTGTATTTAAATGACATCACATTATTCAAAGACCAGAGCACATTCAACCCGAGATTGGCAAATCATTATAGCTTCAAGATGTGACAGAAGCATTAGTGAAGACTTGTGCTCACAGTCAACTCCTGCAGACTCAAAAGACACCCTGGGAGTTTGGTATTTTACTTGGATAGAAAAAACATAATTACTCTGCCACCAAAAACCTCTGATTCTATTTGTATAACATAGTCAGGGATTAAGGATTGTCTGCCTGACCTCTCTGTAATGTTGCAGTAATGAGGATGGTCACAATAGAAGGTTTCCCTCTCTCCGTTAAAATGTGGTCATACTCTGGAAAGTTATTTGTGCAAATGGCATAGCTGCTTTCCATGTTCATTGTGTTTCAGTGACTCAATCTCATGTGTGTTCAGTTAAAAACAAAACAAAAAACAACCTGATTCACTTCTGCCTTTCTGCAGCCTTATGCTGGTTTCATGCTGTTTAAATCAACAGAGCAAAGCCTGCATAAAATTAGAGTAATGCAATTTTGAATCAGGCCCAGAATTTTTCGAACTGCCAAAGTTGCAAACTGAGTTAAGGACAAGCAGTATTCGTTCTGGCTTGTGAATCATCACCAGTATCAAAGATTTTTGCAATTCAGAAGTAGTTCATAATTCTGTTGTAACTGCACAAGCTAATACAGAGTCCAGAGGTCATTCTCACAGAGGTGTATGGATTCTGCAGTGCTAACAGAAGTAACATCTTGGAGTGTCTGTTCTATTGATCATTTGCCTAAACCCTTTTCACACATTGGTGTGAAAAGTGTTGATTTCTCTAGTTCCTACTGAAGGAGAGATTTTACTGTGAAGCAGTGACTCATTTGCACTGCAGAGTTGTTTACATGTTCTGCCTATGCCATTACTTAATGGTAAATATCAGAGAAATTCTTATTTTTGTAGCTAGAGCAGTGAAGGTTATTTTTGGGTATGCAATTTAAAGCCGTGATGATGTGTACAAGTTTCTCAGCCAGCACAATGTGACATGGCATTGTGCACAAAAAGTTTGTTGCATCAGCCCATGGAAACCAGGCAGTGAGAAGGAACAACTCTCCTGTTAGGATGGGAACAGGATCACATGGTGGAGAAATTATTGCAATTAAAAACAACCCCTCTCCCTCCACCCGCAAAAAAAAATTAAAAAAAATCCAGTGCTGTATCATCCATTTGGTGGATTGTGTAAACACAAGTCCTGCAACAGATAAAAAAAGCAAACATGTTTTCAGTCTCTAGCCCTGCAAAAACATAATGTGTTAAACTGAGAGAGGTTTTCTCCAGGTCTGTAAGAGCTGTAAAATTGTAAGGGTTACATTTAATTTTTTTTTCTTCAGTTGAGAAATAGTGACCATGAGATGGTTGAGTTCAGGATCCTCACAAAAGGAAGAAAGGAAAGTAGCAAAATATGGATCCTGGACTTCAGAAAAGCAGACTTTGACTCCCTTAGGGAACTGATGGTCAGGATCCCCTGGGAGGCTAATATGAGGGGGAAAGGAGTCCAAGAAACCTGGCTGTATTTTAAAGAAGCCTTACTGAGGTGCAGGAACAAACCATCCCCATGTGCAGAAAGAATAGCAAACATGGCAGGCAACCAGCTTGGCTTAACAGTGAAATAATCGGTGAGCTTAAACACAAAAAAGAATCTTACAAGAAGTGAAAACTTAGACAGATGACTAGGGAGGAGTATACAAATATTGCTCGAGCATGCACAGGTGTGATTAGGAAGGCCAAAACACAACTGGAGTTGCAGATAGCAAGGGATGTGAAGGGTAATAAGAAGGGTTTCTACAGGTATGTTAGCAACAAGAAAAAGGTCAGGGATAGTGTGGGACCATTAATGAATGGGGGAGACAACCTAGTGACGGATGATGTGGAAAAAGCTGAAGTACTCAATGCTTTTTTTGCCTCGGTCTTCACAGACAAGGTCAGCTCCCACACTGCTGTCCTGGGCAACACAGTATGGGGAGAAGGTGAGCAGCCCTCAATGGTGAAAGAACAGGTTAAGGACTATTTAGAAAAGCTGGACATGCACAAGTCTATGGGTCCAGATCTAATGCATCCGAGGATGCTGAGGGAATTGGCTGATGTGATTGCAGAGCCATTGGCCATTATCTTTGAAAATTCGTGGCAATCGGGGGAGGTCTCGGATGATTGAAAAAAGGCAAATATAGTGCCCATCTTTAAAAAAGGGAAGAAGGAGAATCCAGGGAACTACAGTCTCACCTCAGTCCCCAGAAAAATCATGGAGCGGGTCCTCAAGGAAACCATTTTGAAGCACTTGGACGAGAGGAAGGTGATCAGAAACAGTCAACGTGGATTCACCAAGAGCAAGTCGTGCCTGACCAACCTGATTGCCTTCTATGATGAGATAACTGGCTCTCTGGATATGGGGAAAGCAATGGACATGATATATCTTGACTTTAGCAAAGCTTTTGATATGGTCTCCCACAGTATTCTTGCCAGCAAGTTACAAATTTATGGATTGGATGAATGGACTATGAGGTGGATAGAAAGCTGGCTAGATTGTCGGCTCAACAGGTAGTGATCAACGGCTTGATGTCTAGTTGGCAGCCAGTATCAAGCGGATTGCCCCAAGGGTCAGTCTTGGGGCTGGTTTTGTTCAACATCTTTATTAATGATCTGGATGATGGGATGGATTGCACCCTCAGCAAGTTCGCAGGTGACACTAAACTGGGGAGAGAGGTAGATATGCTGGAGGGTAGGGATAGGGTCCAGAGTGACCTAGACAAACTGGAGGATTGGGCCAAAAGAAATCTGATGAGGTTCAACAAGGACAAGTGCAGAGTCCTGCACTTAGGACAGAAGAATCCCATGCGCTGCTACAGGCTGGGGACCAACTGGCTAAGCAGCAGTTCAGCAGAAAAGGACCTGGGGATTACAGAGGATGAGAAGCTGGATGTGAGTCAGCAGTGTGCCCTTTTTGCCAAGAAGGCTAATGGCATATTAGGCTGCATTAGTAGGAGCATTGCCAGCAGATCGAGGGAAGTGATTATTCCCCTCTATTCAGCATTGGTGAGGCCACATCTGGAGTACTGCATCCAGTTTTGGGCCCCGCACTACAGAAAGGATGTGGACAAATTGGAGAGAGTCCAGCGGAGGGCAATGAAAATTATCAGGGGGCTGGGGCACATGACTTACGAGGAGAGGCTGAGGGAAGTGGGCTTGTTTAGTTTGCAGAAGAGAAGGGTGAGGGGGAATTTGATAGCAGCCTTCAACTACCTGAAGGGGGGTTCCAAAGAGGATGGAGCTTGGCTGTTCTCAGTGGTGGCAGATGACAGAACAAGGAGCAATGGTCTCAAGTTGCAGTGCGGGAGGTCTAGGTTGGATATTAGGAAACACTATTTCACTAGCAAGGTGGTGAAGCACTGGAATGGGTTACCTAGAGAGGTGGTGGAACCTCCATCCTTAGGGGTTTTTAAGGCCTGGCTTGACAAAGCCTTGGCTGGGATTATTTAATTGGTGTTGGTCCTGCTTTGAGCAGGGGTTGGACTAGATGACCTCCTGAAGTCTCTTCCAACCCTAATCTTCTATGATTCTGACATCCAGAATCTAAACTAGATTTAAACTAGAAAAACAGAGGAAAAACTCAAGTTGAATTCTTGGCTCTGGTTAGCCCTCTGCACTGACGTACAAGAAAATGCCTCAAATCACTGTGCACTGTAACCCCCTGCTAACTGTGTTGTGAGGATCCAAAGAGTCTTATCCAACCTCCACTGGCTAAGGAAAGGGCCTGGAGGGATGAGAGGAAGATTGGAGCTCTCTGTTGAGAACTGAGAGAGAGCCATTTTTCGATGATCAAGACTGAGAATTTCAGAAATGAGGGTGATTTGGGGTGCCGAGTTTGAGTCCTCTTAAAGGGGCCCGATTGTCAGAGGGCAAGTTGTCATCACTTCCTTAAAATCAGACTCCTTTGAGGTCCCCGGTTGGGCATCCAAAACCGCTAATCACTTTTGACAATCTTGGCCAAATGGTGTGGGGAAAGTAGGAGGGGACGGGGAGAAGAAACTAGCCTTGAGACAAACAAATTTACTTTTACAAAAAATTATTTATTTGAGAATTGGTGAATTCTTTATACTTATGCCATCGAAAGGTCTGAGGTTGGCAATGGGGGGTGGAGGGAGACACTTGATGTCCCGCTGCCAAGGAACAACGTGGGGAGCAGTAGCACAAGCTTCCCTCACTCCTCTACCAATGTTACCTCATCCCTGTTTTGTAGGGACAAACTCTGAGGGTGTCTCCAGTCAGTCCTTACGCCTCTTGGGTGCCAGTTGTGGAGGCATGTAGCATTAAGGTGTCCCAGGAACAGCATACAGAGGTCCAAGCAACAATAATAAGATTTTCTCATGTAACTGCCAATGCATTAAAAATAAAAAGTATTGTCTCATCCAATCTGCAGGATTCTGAAATGTTACTTCCTTTGGTAGGGGTCTTCTCAGATGTGACTCAAAAAATATCAGATACTTTTTTGCGTTGCTTGTTTGTGATTTTTGTATGTAACAAAAAACCTCCTCTTTTTGCTGCAGTCAGAACCAAGAGCACAATTTCATTAGCACAAGCTAAGTGAAAATTACCTGACTGTTCATTTCTGTCATTGAAGAATGTCTTTTCCCACCTTAAATAAATCTCCCTGCCATAGGTGTTTTGAGGGAACCGTCTGAACTGCAGTTCTTGTGTTAGTTTCATAAGTTTTCGTATGTTTACAGACTGGTAAATATGTGTTGTTTCTTTCTAGTCATCAACGGTCACACACCATGTTTGCGGCTGTTGCTGGAAGTTGCAGACAACCCTGATGTGACAGATGCCAAAGGACAGTAAGTTTTCTTTGTTTCGATACAGTCCTGTGATATGAACGGCAGCTCCATAAATTGCTCACAGTATAGGTACTTGTATGAAGTACTGAATATAGTACTGTGTACATCTCCTGCACCATTCCAATTTTTCCTCATAGAATTTGGCAAACATTACAAAGTACACATTCAGTCGATCAAAGCCATGGAATAAACATTAGGAAACCATTACTTATTAATTTTAGATGCTACCCCAATCTTTATGCAATTCTTCTGAGATGTTTAAAGCTAAATTCAGTTAAAAACTGATAAGTTTCTGAACTGTTTCTAGGGAGATCCTCATCCCTCCCAAAACATTGATATTTTAGGACATACTTGGTCTTTTGGGACAGAGAATTTGGACAGACTATTAATTTAATATGACACTTACATTGGAGTTGATGTATATGATGGTGGTTTTCACTTCTTATTAAAGGGTACTTATGGAGGGAGGATGCAAGTACTATATATTCTAAATGTGGAAATTGTGAATGGCTTTAAAATTTCACCTGGGAAAACACAGACAGATGAATGCCATGTTTTTAAAGGGCATCAATTTCAGTCCCTGAACCATCACCTTAAAGCAAAAAGAGAATAAATCCCATTTTGAAAAGAAGTGGAAGAAATATTGCTCCAGTGTCTGGCTGAGGGATGATTGGTGCAAATGAGATACTAAATACAATTGGCTTCTCCCACTTATTAAACAATTCTGCCCAGGATTTTTTAAAAATTACATAAATAGTTACCTTAATACCTGGCGGGGGGGTGATTACACAAGTGAGCTTCGTGGTTTATCATGAGGCTGATATTCTGCTGCAGTTTGTTATAATCATGGGTTATTAAAGAACAAATTTTTAACATGGACTGGCTTGAATGATGCTGCAATGTAAACTGCCTATAAATCAGATATGTGTTTCTCTGTTAATAATGATTTTGTTTGTTGCATTGCTTAACAATAAAATTGTACAAAAGTACCTTAATTTGGGTTATATAGATGAATATAGGGCATGAAGATGGTGGTGGAAAATGGCAGGAATTCCTGGTGCCCCTCTTCCCCAAAGGATAAGTTATCAATAGAAATGGCATGTGTTCTTAAAGCTGTGATTACTTCTCATTTTCTAGAACCCCACTGATGCTAGCTGTGGCATATGGGCACATTGATGCTGTTTCCTTGTTACTTGAAAAAGAAGCATCTGTAGATGCAGCCGATTTCCTGGGATGCACAGCTTTACATCGAGGGGTGACTATTAATTTTATGACCCTTAACTATGCACATTAACTTGATGGTTATGGCTTTTCTTTTATGAACAAAGGAGTATTAAATGGAGAGATGATTGTAAATAAATGAAAATATTAACCAGCATGGGAAGATTGGGTTAAAGAAGTGAGTCATAAATTTTGAGTGGGAGGCAATGAAATTCGGGCTAGATATAATCTCTTCTAGGAGTAAACTCCTCAGTCAAGATGCAGTTGCTGAGAGAGCTAGTAGGGTTACATGTAAATATGACCATGTAGTGAACAGTTTTCCATAAGAGTCCTGGAAATACCTGTACAAAATAGAAACCATTGCATAAAGCAAAGTTCCATACTGATAACAATATATGAACATGATTAAAATACTGTAGGAGATAAATCAGTGTCAGAGGCAGCAGATGTGATAGCAGTAGCTGGATTACTGGAGCAGCTTTACCAAAAATATCAAATATTTTAGAATGTTGTTATTGCTCCTCACTCACCCTTTCTTCCCTAGTATTTGTGGTTTCATTCTTGACTGACTCCCATTCAGTTGGACTCAAATAGGATCTTCAGGACTCCACCCTTTATTCTAAGAATCTCCGTGTTCAGCCATAAACTCCTAATGGTCTAAGTTGTACCTGACTTCACTGGAGGTGTTCATCCTCAAACTGTGAGGTCAGGTAAACTGGAAGCTGGTACTAGTGCTTTTCAATATAAAGAGGCACTCAGGAGCAAGTTGCTTCTCACCAATTTCCTGGAGCGCAACCTCCACCCAGTATTCAAAAGCACATCACGTAGCTCACAAATCCTTTGTCACAGTGCCGACACTATATCAACCTGCTGATTCACTTCTTTGTTGTTAACAGATTATGACCGGGCATGAGGAATGCGTTCAAATGCTGTTGGAACAAGAAGTATCTATCTTGTGTAAAGACTCCAGAGGCAGGACACCTCTTCATTATGCAGCAGCTCATGGTCATGCCACTTGGTTAAGTGAATTACTGCAGATTGCACTGTCAGAAGAGGACTGTAGTTTCAAAGATAATCAAGGTTATACACCATTGCACTGGGCTTGTTATAATGGTAAGCTTTTCTCTTTTTATACCTTTTGCCAAACTTTAGTGTTAGGAAGTAGAATAGTAAAATGGCTAGCAGCATAAAAAGTTTGAGATGTAGATTCTCTCCTTTTGCCTTTTGAAGTTGTAGCAAGAAATTGTTACATTTATCCTTCAAGTCAAAAGGCAGGGAAATTCCAGCAAGACAGCAACTTTGCTTCAGAGTCAGCCACTAGGTCCATGCCTCAGTCATGATGCACACTGGAGCCATCCCTTGGAGGCTGGGCATGAAATCTGGCTCCTTTAACATAAATGGCATATCTCCCATTGACATCACTGAGACTAGGATTCCATCCTATAAGAGTCACCTCTTGTACACTGGTGCATGAGACTATCCCTCCAGTTACTGTAGTACACACAGTACAACAGGCTTGCATTAGTGGCTTCTCATTAGGGTGGTTTGGGGCTGTACGTCGAAGACTAAGCTTCTAAGTACAGAGTGATAGATGGCTGACCATCTCTGAAGATCTAAAAGACTATTTTGCAAAGTGTCATAGCACAATGTGAAAACACAAGAGACCTTTATAAAAAAAGAAAAAAAAAAAAAGCGCCCAAATTAGATATCGGTCTAGTTCACAGCACCTCTAAAAGTATCTCACGTGCCTTACGTTTTATTGCATAAGAACTTACATATGCAGTACAGCCTAGCTTATTTCAAATGCTAAAATGCAGTGCACATGTGATCTTAATATGAAAATGTACTATTCTCTTGCTTTTTTTAACAATAAATCATCTGATCTCTTGTAGGTAATGAAAACTGCATAGAGGTACTATTGGAACAGAAATATTTCCGCAAATTTAATGGTAATAACTTCTCTCCATTGCACTGTGCCGTGTAAGTAGAAATATCAATATTAAATCTGACTATTTTGCTTAAGGATATATCCAGAAAATGAGTAGAATGAGAACAATAAAGTTAGCCGGGTGTAGAGATAATAGTACTAGCAAATGATTTTTAGATCTGATGATGATAATGTACATATCCTTGTGGTGAAAAACTGGAGCTATCAATAGCCATATGAATTACTGCAGTTTGAATGAATTTGTTACACTTTTCATCTAATGGCCTGAAGTTGCACTCTCACGATTACAGGGCAAGCTGCACTTCTGTCCCCTTTCTGGTCTCTCTGAGTGCAGCATTAGAGAAAAAAAGGATTTAAAACAAGTTTACACAAATATTTACCTTACCTCAAGTTCAGGCATTCCCTAATGGCGACCTAAGCAGGCTTCGCATGCTGAGACACCCCCAGCAGGCTCCTGGGGAGGAGGCTGGTTTGAGTCTGGTTCCCTGGAGCGCTCTCTGCCCCGAGAGAGAGCATCCCTCTTTAAACCCTGCTACAGTTCTTTGTTCTTTTGTTTTGCCAGGTTCTGGCCATTCCTGGCCAAAACCAATTTTGTAGGTTGGCTGAAGATGGAGGCAGCATCATCAAAGCTCTGGCAGTTCTGGCATTGTGCCTTAACAACTCCGAAGTGTTTACTAATAGATGGCTGCGTTGAGCCATTCATCTCCTTCCTATCTGTATTTAAGACAGACTTCTATTGAGTTAAACCAGCATATTCATAGAGTAAACATCCCAATAACTAGGCCAACATACACTGTCAATAAATTACCACAGGCCAGCTCCAAATTTGCCTGTTACACTCAGAAAAAATTAGCTCAATTTAGGGCAAAGCATATGCAGTATTTTGGAAGAATGTGCTTTTTGAGTGGGGTAAGCCAGCAGAAAAATCAATAAGAATTATAGAATCAAACAGACACATTCATGATTCCTGCTGAGGTTTAGAATTACTGACTTATGAACTCTTCATTCTGCTGGTAGAATAATTATCTTCTCCCAGAAATGACTGATGTGTGGATTCTATATAAATGTACAGAGGTCTGCTTTCACTTCTCTAGTTAATTGTCAGCTTTTCTATTGGTATGATCTGTTTGTTCATCCTAAACTAAACCTTGATTTTTTTAATAATAAAAATGATAAATTAAAAAAAATAGAACCCTTCAAAAACCTGCTTAAAATAAAACCACTTCTGACTGAAACTTGATATATAAAATCTGAACCCCAAATGGTCACTTTTAAAAAAAAAAAAACATGGTCTCCTTCTCCCCAGTAGAGCAATCCGGAGACAGGGACCAAAACTCAATAAACTTTTCTTTGGGTTTAAGATAATAGAGGTCATTGTCATCCATAAAATGACAGCATTTCTATAGAAATAGTGGCTTGATTAAAAGGTTACTAAAAAGTGACCGTATTCTATGAAAAAATAGTTTTCTATATTAACTATAAAATGGCATATGCTACATATAATAATTACAGTTAATATTTTTAAACATTAAAAACTTAATTAAAGACTAAGGGGATAACATTCTTCTCAGCTTAAAGGCCTGATGGATCCAGGAGACAAACTGCTTGGTGTTGCAATGTTTTGCCAAATACAGACCGCTATTTCTCTCCTCTCGCCCTCCCACCCCCAACCTCTCTACTCCTTGGAAATAGTGAGACTTTGTGAATACTTTAAATGTTTGAATAAAGTTACTTTCACTTAAGCCCACACATCTGAGCGTTGCCTAGGCTCAGATATGTGATTTAAGTTTAAACTAATTTTAAAGTGTCTAAAGAAGTTTTGGGGAGTTCACTCAGGGCCACTAGTTCGGAGTTACTTCTGAGAAGGATTCCCCATAGCCATTTTAAACCTTGACAAGTGTTCCAGTTGAATATGAAGGGGTGTGTTTGGTTTTTGTTTTGTTTTGCTTTAAGGTTTAGTCAGTGCATTGAACCTTCAGCTTGTTTTGTGTCGGCGGAGCTCCGTTGAAGGGATCATCTGTGCACAGCCAGTTGCAGGACCAGTGTCTATTTTTCTTTTGTGATTCAAATCCAAAATCTTGCGTCTGACGAAGTGGCCATTCACCCACGAAAGCTCATGCTCCAATACTTCTGTTAGTCGTAAAGGTGCCACGGGACCCTCCGTTGCTTTTTACAAATCCAAAATAGTAGCTGCAATTTGATTGTAATGGAGTTACACTGATTTATAGCAGCTAGGATCAGGCCCATACTGTTAAAGCAAAAATTAATTGGGACACCTTACAAATATACAGAAAGAAATACTAATGTACAGTCAGTTGGGGAAAGGAAGTGTGTATGGGCAGAGTGGAAAACAGTTAGACATTCTTCCTTAAAAAGAATTGTTCTTTCCTTTATAGAATCAATGATCATGAAAATTGTGCTTCACTGCTCATTGGGGCCATAGATGCCAGCATTGTCAACTGTAAAGATGACAAAGGAAGGTAAGAGTTCAGTTTCTTGAACAGAATGCATTTCACCTTCACAAATCAGTCTAAGATCTTAATTTTTGTTTGTGCAACTAATCTGGGCTAATATTTGTCAGAGCAGCTCCTGATGACACAGAAGTTGAACTTTAACAAAGGAAGTGGTGATCCACTTCAAGACAGAATATTATTTTACATTGCTACCAAAATAAATATGACTTTGTTTTCTTTAAAATGCCCAGGGCTAAGGGCTGTTCACTGGAACCCAGTATGGTGGTAGTTAAGCTTTTTTTTTTACTCCCCTTCTCAGATTGCTGTATATGGTTAAAAGGAAACAGTAGACTCCAGTTTGGGGCAAATGAAAAAGCTGCGTTAATTCCTAGTTGTAAAACATAAAAATTGTAAGCTAAGAGTGCACTTGACAGGGGTTATGAAACAAGAGTAGAACTATATATGCGTCCTCACATAGGCTTTGATTAAGCAAAAACATTTAAGCACATTCAGTTTTGCAAGACCATAATTTGTAAGACAGAAAAGTATTTAACTTCTAAAAGAACTCTTATTAAACAAAATACACTACGGACTCTGAATGACAGATGGGATCAGCTGGGTCATGGACACACCCAAATCTTTAATTTATTTGGGGGCAGTGAAAATCTCCTCAGTGTATTTCTATGTGTGACGGTTTCGGTCACAGAGACCCCCTTGGGACTGTCACCTGATGTGCTGAAATTACCTGAGACTGTTTTCCCTGATGGCTTGGGACTCCAGGACCCTGCCTAGTTGAGCCAGACACGCTAGCCTGCTGCAACACAGACCCGACTCTGAACCATGCCTCCGCAGGCTTTAACTGAAAACCACTCAGCAGGTTACCTAACTCCAGCACCCAGATACCCAGTTCCAGATGAAATCCAAACCCCAAATAAATCCGTTTTACTCTGTATAAAGCTTATACAGGGTAAACTCAAGAATTGTCCGCCCTCTATAACACTGATAGAGAGATATGCACAGCTCTTTGCTCCCCCAGGTATTAATCACTTACTCTGGGTTTGTTAATAAACAAAAGTGATTATATTAAGTATAAAAATAGGATTCAAATGGTTTCAAGTAATAACAGACAGAACAAAGTAAGTTACCAAGCAAAATAAAACAAAACACGCAAGTCTAAGCCTAATACATTAAGAAACTGAATACAGGTAAATCTCACCCTCATAAGCTTCTTTCACAGACTAGACTCCTTCTTCGTCTGGGCCCAATCCTTTCCCCTGGTACAGTCCTTGTTAGTTCCAGCTCAGGTGGTAACTAGGGGATTTCTCATGACTGGCAGCCCCCTTTGTTCTGTTCCACCCCCTTTTATAGCTTTGGCCCCAGGCGGGAATCTTTTGTTTTTCTCGGTCCCAACCCCTCCTTCTAAATGGAAAAGCACCAGGTGGATGGATTCCGGTATCATGGTCACATGTCACTGTAAGACCTCATTCTTCATTACCCAAGTCATGTACACAGGAAGACTTGCAGGTAAATAAACCCATTCACAACCAATTGTCCTAGTCAGTGGGAGCCATCAAGATCCTAAGCCACCATTAATGGCCCACACTTTGCATAATTACAGTAGGACCTCAGAGTAATACTTCATATTTCTAGCTTCAGATACAAGAATGATACATTCTTACAAATAGGATGAACACACTCAGTAGATTATAAGCTTTGTAATGATATCTTACAAGAGACCTTTTGCATAAAGCATATTCCAGTTACATTATATTCAGACTCATTAGCATATTTCCATAAAACATATGGAGTGCAACGTCACACTATGTATTTATTTCGTTTTGTTAAAGTTGTATAACAATTGAATTGCTGCCCATTGCATGCTCTGGGTACCCTTACAACAAATAAAATTGTGGTCATATAATTAAAATTAAATACCTCACTCTCAAAGTTTTCCAGATAACAATAAAGCTAAAAGGCAAAACAAAACAAAAACAGTCATAAAACAAAACAAGAACACCCAATCATCAGACACTGCTGGAAACAATTCCTGCCCCCCAATTCCTTCCCCCCCCCAAATGTGTCAGTCTTAACATGTGGAGACAGAGAACCCATTCTTAGAGTTGTGGGATCCTCTCAAAATTACAATAAGCTACAAACCTTATAAAATCACCGCTACACTTTACAGTAATGTTGTCAAACATTATGGGTTACAGTACTGTTACTGCAGTTTTCAGGTCATTACTGTAGGTAGAATACTGTAGCATTTTTTTAATAACAGGAAGGCCAGATCCAAATTTTCCTTATATTTTATCTCTGTCACAAGCTTATTAAAAAAATCAGGAATATTAGGGAGGTCTGCTAGTTTTTTGCATTGTGCGGTATGTTCTGTTAAGTTAAACATCCTGTTTTTATGAGCTTGTCCACAACTCCATCCACCTGATGCTTGCCAGTTTTAGACTTTTCGTGTACAAACATGGAGGAGGCAACTGTTATCTTTATTGCTTATATGAGAGTAGCATCCTAACTTGCCTTGTTGAGAGTTTTAAGTTTCAAGTTTCATAGGAAAAAAGCTTCAAAACTTCTTGTACTGTTCTGCTTAAGGCTACAAGGGACAACAATATTGTAATTCTTTATAGATCATTTAATATCCTAAAGCTATAATCATGCTGTTTTTTCTCTTAGAACTCCACTTCATGCGGCAGCCTTTGCTGATCATGTAGAATGCTTGCAGCTTCTTTTAAATCACAATGCACTGGTAAATGCTGCAGATAATTCAGGGAAAACGCCACTTATGATGGCAGCTGAAAATGGACATGCAGGTGCTGTAGGTAGGTACCTACTTGCTTCTGTAAATCTTGAAAGAAAATGAAGGCTACTGTGCTTACCCATCCAAATGCTTTATCATTTTTTTCCCCCTTGGGGATTATAATTAAAATACTAAGAGATACTAAGAGTACATACCTAAATGTGTGTCCATCTATTTTATATAATGGGTAAAAAGAAGTTAGCTTCATATTTTTAAAAAGTCTCATGTTTATTGCACCCAGAATTCTTGTCAGTTGTTTTCATTTCACTTTGCAAATAGTTTCAATAACAGATAAACAGTGCCCATTTTTCTGCCAAAAGTTGTGTAGCATGTGATTAAAAAGTGCTCTTGGTATTAATTCCTTCATTTGTCTAATTTCCCTGATTATACAGAGCAATAGAATCTCCTTCTAGCAGGAAGATGAAGAGTAATCTTTTGTAGTTAAATTATTAAAAAATGTTTATTTTGAAGTGCAAAATATTGTTTTGAAAGGGCAACTGTAAGTTGAGTCTGGACTTATTGTTTTTTTTAAAAACCCTATAACAAAGATTAACTCATACTTTCTCTCCAGACTTGACTGTGTAGCCCATATCCTGAATTGCTACACCCATTATCCCCCTCAAAGATATAATGAGTCAGCAGAACCCACTTAATCCTTTCAAAGCAGGATCCACAGTTGTTAACTGGGTGGACTGTTTCAGTCCAAAACTGCCATTCTGATGCTGCAGATTTCATCAGTCAAATTAAAATGAATACATTTGAACTGACAATTTTGGGTAAAGTGAACATTTAATTAACAGTTTTCCATTTTCAACCAGCTGTTAGCTTTGGTTTGATTGCTGATTAACTGCACAAATTACAATTTGTTCATTGATAATTTTCCCTCCGCATTTGTATGGTTTATATAGAATAAGGATCTATTTGACCACGTACAGTACTGTGTGCACATATTATGGAGATTGGAGTTAATTTTCTCCTTTGCAGTTTGCATGTGCATCTGTCTGTAGGATTTATCCTATGGTTTTGGTTTCTGTATTTCAGATTTTTTGGTGAACAGTGCCAAGGCTGATCTGACTGTAAAGGATAAGGACTTGAATACACCCTTGCACTTGGCTAGCAGTAAAGTATGTTAAGGAACTTTGTAGACTACACACCCCCCCACACACACACACACACTGACTCGCATTATATACTATATATGTGTGTGCATTGAAGAGGTATTTAAAACAAGGCCTTGGCAGAGTATTGAAGACATTCATTTCTCAGGCCAATGAAATCCTGAGTGCAATGAAGCTGTGATGTACGCAAACTTGGGGGGTGGGGGTGGGGAGGAAATGTAGTAGAGTTGGCTTGCTCTCCGGCCTATCCAGCAAGATTACAGCAGAGATCAGGTTAGGTCATGGTTTTCTTTTCCAGGCTCTGTGTCCACATATTTAGTAACCAGGGCTGGCTCCAGGGATTTTGCTGCCCAACGCAGCGCAAAAAACAAAAGAAAAAAAAAGCTGTGATCATGATCTTCGGCGGTGGCTCTAACGCCGCTGCTTCATTCTTCGGCATCAGGTCCTTCGCTCCGAGAGGGAGTCAGGGACCCGCCGCCGAATAGCCGGATGTGCCGCCCCTCTCCGTTGGCCACCCCAGGCACCTGCTTGCTGAGCTGGTCCTGGAGCCAGCCCTGTTAGTAACCTCAGTAGGCTTCACCTCCTCTCTCCTCCTAGTCTTCTGCTGCCACTACCTGGCTTAGCAAGAAAGAAATGCTCTCATTCCCTTAACAGTTTTTTTTTTTCCGATTGCACCTTTTGATAGGTGGGAGTTTTAATAGTGATCAAGTTTGTTCAAAACCTCTTTGCCATACCCCACTGTACACCCCTCCCCAATTTATAAAGATGCATCAGCTATTTTATTTGTTAGCATCTCATATCAGGTGTTTAATATGGTACATTTGGCACTGGACCACCTTCAAGGAATGGACAGCTGTGCTAGACACCTATACTCCAAAGCCCCAACCCTGCAACTTGTTCTGCCCAGGCTGACCCCTGCATGTATGCAGAAGAAGTTGCAGAATTGTGGCCCAATTTTGCATTATTTAATAAAATCTTTGGAAAGTTTAATTGTCAATAGTGCCCTTATCATACAGAGGGAAAATACTTCTTCACTATTTAACTGAAAAAAATTATTTAAAGTTTCTTTGCCTAATTAAAATGCATAAGCAATCAGGCATTGAAAGGTCAAAGAAGTACTATTACTAGTGCTAAATATTGCTTATTTATTTTTAAAAAATATACAATCAGTTAACTGCTCTTTCAAAAGATCACTACTGTTTCATGAAGACATGGATTCAAATACAGCTTAAAGTAGGGTCTATATGTATAAGACATGCAGTGTTTTAAAGGGAAAAAAGCCACAATTGGCACATTTGGATTACTTAAAATTCACACAGTAATAATGGTAGGGACTGCAATCTGTCTCTCCTGGCCTTTGACATTCATCAAATATGCACCCTTTTATAAACTCAGAAGCATGTTTGTAATTCTAAATGCATTTAATTTGGATTTGGATTTTTAATTTATATTGCCTCAATTTTAAAACCCTCTACAAATTAACATTATTTATTTTATTTTTAATATTAGGGTCATGAAAAATGTGCCTTGTTAATACTTGACAAGATCCAAGAACAGAGCCTTATTAATGCAAAAAATAATGCATTGCAGACGTAAGTAAATGCTGAAATAATTTTACTATTTATTCACTTGTGTTCTTATGTATTGTTTTTACCAGAAAATTCAGATTTGGAATTTCAAGTTAACGTTACTTAGATTTTTCATAAGTGTGTAATTAAAAAAAATTAATCTTAAAATGTTTCACTGTGGTAGAATATCTGAAAACTGTTGAATTTTGAAATATCTTGAGCTATATTTAGTCCTAT
Organism: Trachemys scripta elegans; assembly: GCF_013100865.1. NCBI lineage: Eukaryota > Metazoa > Chordata > Testudines > Emydidae > Trachemys > Trachemys scripta. The sequence continues at coordinate 53,850,934 of NC_048308.1, read as the reverse complement.
GGAGCATGTAGTATAAGGTGTTTCTGTGAAGATCAGCTGCTTTATTCTTTTAAAAACAAACATAGGTTTTCCAGTCAATAAAGCAGAAATCTTAGCCTGTTGTATTGAATGTGACTCCTAATGTCTTAAAAAAAAAAAAAAAGTATTATCCCTTGCAGATTAAACCAAGTAAGTTAAAGAAGAGCAACACTTTCCCTCCCTGCTATGGTCTTTAGAAAAGTACTAGGATCTGATCCGCACATTGTCCAGCCACACCAAAAGAAAGATACGAGGCAGTGGATGTGGCTTAATTAGGCTGCAACTTTGTTCACTTAAAATATCTGGAAGTACCCGGCCATAAATTGTACAGTGCAGGTCATCATCAGTTCCTTAATCACTTCCACATAATCTCCAGCCTGGTTGGACCTCGCCTCCTTCCCTCATATGAGGGCTAAAGGGGGGTTAGAAAAGGAGGAGAGTTGGCTCCCCACTATACCAGACATAGGAGCCCCGAACCTTCCTCCTTCAGCTCCCTTAAGGGATACTTTCCTTCAGATCCTTTTCCAATCCATTTTATCCAATAACTGTAATCCTTCCATTGCACTGGACATCTGTCCTGCATTTTATATACTAAATTGTGACACTATAACTTAATCTTCTGGCCTTGCCCCACCCCACTGGGTTCCAAACCTACTTTGGGAAAGGCAAAAAAAATAAAAAAATCTCCCCCTGTCTTGACCAACCTGGTGGTAAGGGAAAAATTCCTTCCTAGCCCCCAAGGAAAGGGGACCCCACAATGGGTCCTGAAGAAATCTGGTCCTTTTTCAGATTTTATGGCTGAGAGAATGGGTTCTCCTGGCTTGATCTGATGAAGGAAAGCTAGCAATAACTTTTTCTTTTTCTTCAAGTAGAGTCCCTGTGGGGGCGCCAATTCACGTGCGAGGCTGTTTGGTAGCAGCCCGTTTGGCCTGTGCATGCACCTCACACACAGAGTCTATATGGGGATGCACAGCGAACTGCCCTCAGTTCCTTCTCAATCACCTGTGACCTAAGACAGGGTCTACTGCAGTGGTTCTCAATCTATTTACCATTTACCATTGTGGGCCACATCCAATATTACCTGTATAGCCCTGAGGATGTCACATGGACCTCAGCTGTGTGCTGATTGGGCCACAAGTTGAGAATCACTAGTCTACTGTGTATCTGTTCTCTTTAGTATTCAGCGGTTAGTTAGTTAGCTAGTTAGTATATAGTTAGTTATTTTATATGGTTTATAGTTGTTGGAACAGTTGTCCCCCCTTTTTTTCCCTTTCCCTTAGGAAAAAATTTCATTCATAGATATAATTAGAGATTTCAAATCTTTCCCCATTTAGGAAATCATTTTTTGTTATTTTGTTTGGGGATGCTGGGGTCCCAGAGATTTAAAAGGCGCTTCTCCTGCAGTGAGGTTGTCCTGATCAGTGCCAGGCATTTTCAGTGCCGTTGCTGTTTGGGAGATGCTCATATTCTGAAACAATAGGAGGATGAAGTTTAAACTCCTAGCGATGCAACAATCCTTAAGACCGGCTTCAGATCCAGGGGCAGAGGACCTCCATGTGCATAGGCCTCCCAGTATGACTATATCAACATCTAGAATACCAGAGGTCGCTAGAGACTTAGGCAGTATCATGGCACTGATAGCATCCACAGCACCAAAGACCTCACCAAAGGTAGCCTCAACATCTGTCTCTACACAGAAAGATGTAAAGAGTAAATCTCCAAGAAAGTCTTAGTCACCAACACGTGCTTTGGAGAGTAGCCGAAAAGTTCCAGATCCCAGAAGATCCAGGACACAAGCTCTTGGACATCCTACAGCCTAAGGAGTCTAGCTAAATAGCACTCCCAGTGAATGAGGCCATACTAGAACCAGCAAGAACTGAATGGCACATTCCAGTTATGTGTGCCAGTACACCTAAGAGGATGGAAAAGTGGTACTTTGTCCCAGCTAAGGAAGTGGAGTTTTTGTTCTCTGACCCTGCCCCATACACCCTAGTCATCCAAACAGCCACAAAAAGGTCCAGCCAACAGCTCCCAAGGGCAACCTGTGCGGATAAGGAAGTCAAGTGTTGAGGGGAGAAAAGTGTTTAATTCCATCAGCCTCCAATTTAGAATTTCCAACTACCAGGACTTCCTGGCAAAATATTCGAAGTTCCTGAGCTTTAAAGACAAGTTACCCCAGGAGGACAGGGCTCAATTTCAAGCCCTTATTGACAAGGAAAGATTAGTGGCAAGAACCTCATTAAAGGCTGCAGTCAACGCTGCCAATATTGCTTCAAGAGCTATAGTGATGTGCTGTGAAATTTAGCTGCATTTTTGGGGTTTCAGGGAGGTACAGAACACTAGTCTTTTGATTAAGTCAGTGTTTTCAATCAGAAGATAGACAAGTCTTTGCACTCACTAAAAGACTCCAGGGCAACCCTCCATTCCCAGGGTGTATATAGACCAGCCCTGAAGAGGAAGTACCGTAAGCAGTCTTACAAGTTGAGGTCTTTACCAGTGCTCTTACGAACTACCTTGCAAACCGTAGAAGGTGCAAAAATATTGAGACACTGCCCCATCCACCTCTACTGCAGCTACCTGGCCTCCACGGCCTGTCTCTTCCCATCAGCCAAATGATTCTTTTGATGGGACACTTGGGAGCTGCGAACTAATGTTGATGCCATCTCCACCCAATTATGAGATTTCCTTTGGTGGACATCTAACACAATTTTCCCCACAGCTGACAGCAATAACAAAGGACAAGTGGGTGCTAGATATCATCCATTCTGGTTATACCATTGGCTCCCAACCCCACCAAAATTTCTTTCCCTGTCTCTCTTCAGAGACCATTCTCATGAGGCGATCCTACATTAGGAGTAGAATTTCTCCTCCAGTGGGAGCAAGGAAAAGCAAATCAAGAAAAAGGGTTTTATTCTAAATATGAGGAGGGTGGAGACCCATTCTCAACCTGCAGCAACTCAATGTATTTATTTGCAAGCTAAAATTCTGCATGATTAGATTGGCAACAATAATACCATCCGTGGATAAAGACACATGATTCACAGCTATCAATATGAAAGATTTGTACTTTCACACTGATATTCACCCTTTCCACAGAAGATTCCTCAGATTTCTGGTGGGTCCCAACCACTGTCAATACAGGCTACTTTGGTTTGGTCTAGCAACTGCATCCAGGGTCTTCACAAAAGTGTTTTCCATAATAGCAGCGCCACTCGGATAAGGTGATTCCACCATCTTCCTAGACGACTGGCTTCTTACAGGCAGGACATGTCCAAAAGTCATAGCACTGACCTCGTTGCTACTTTGTCACCTAGCATCTCTGGGAACCTTTGTGAACATGGAAAAGTCTACTGTGACTTTGACACAGACTATAGATTTCATAGGAGTGACCTTAGACTCAGTCAGAGCAAGAGCTTATCTTCCTATGGACAGATTCTAAGCCATGGGTAGCCTGAGAGATCAAGTTATGCACAACCCTTGGACATCAGTCTGGATTTGTTTAACTCTCCTGGGTCATTTGGAGTCATGTACTTAAGTAACTCCATTTACCAGACTCCAACTCCGTTGCCTGTAGGCTTGGCTTCGAACAGCATATATACTGAGCAAACACAGCATAAACATTGTAGTAACAATTCCCACCACAATAAGGGCCTCTCTGACTTGCTGAAAGATCTTGCATAAGTGTGCATGAGCATTACTTTTCTATCCCCCACACCCAGCAAGATAATAATCACAGATACTTCTTTGTTAGTTTGGAGGCTCACATAGATGGTCACACTTGGATGCCCTTGGAAACCAGGATACACATACATCTCTGGAGCTCAGAGCAGTCCAAGAAAGAGGCAAGGCATTCTTACCATTAATCCAGTCTCACCACATTCTCATGTCAGACAACAGGGCAACCGTATTCTACGTAAACAAACAGGGAGATGCGAGATCCATTCCCCTGTGTATAAAAGCTGTCAAGTTTATGGAACTGGTGTATCAATAACCATATTACCCTATCAGCAGTGTACTCCTAGGAACCAAGAATGGGCTTGCAAATAGCCTCAGCAGGCACTTTGCCACTGACCATGAGTGGGAGTTTGACAGCTCAATGGTGAACTTCTTCGCTCAGTGGGGAATTCCCTAGCCAGATCTGTTTGCCTCCCAGGCTAACAGGAAGTGCAGCAAATACTGTTTCAGGGGAGCTCAGAGCCAGTTCTCCAGAGGTGACAATACAGCAAATTGTATAGGCCTAGACCAGTCAGGGGTCCTGTCACTGCCTGCACTGTAATCTGTGACTCGTGGTTTTTGAATGTTTGGGGTCGGCAATGCTGCAGATAATGATGCACCCACATATCTAAGGATAGGATCAAGACCTGTCTTGTAGACTGAGGGGTTTATTTGCTCCCACTGACAAGAGGGCATGTGTGGAAGGCTGATGGAGGTTTCACCCCTGGAGAAGAGGTGAAAACACCACAGTCCATCTCCAGGGGGAGAGAAGGGATGCCTTGATTACCAGTTGGGATGTATTGCAACAGTGCTGAGTAGATTCTCTCCACCCCCTGCTACTTAAGCAATGAAAGAGCCTAGCAACAAAATGTATAATGATTCTGGCATTCTGCCATAATTTTCCTGCAGAAAAGGAAAGTGAAATAGTGAATTTTTCATCGTAGCCAAACTGATATCTTAGCCAAACTGAAGATGGGACAAAGTAAAGGCATTTCGGTAGACTGAGGTCAATTCCCCTGCCAAATATCAAAGGCCTGCTGCAAACAAGGGAGGTGTGAGAGCTTTTCAACTAAATATTTTATAATGAAAAGTGTTATGCGTGCACTATATACAGGGTCACTATCAGTTCCCCCTCTATCTATCTATACACACATATATATGCATGCACATTCCGAAAGAGCATGTGTGTGCATTCTTGTCTGTATGTAAAAACAAGATGTTTTATAGATGTGGAATTAAAATTTTATGTTTAAAAGAGGTGATGCTATTTAAAATCTATCTAGAATACAATTCTGAGGATCCAGAAAAGCAACTGAACATGCTCTTAAGTGTTATTTAACCAGATGTTTCAAATATATTTCAAACCATACTTGAATCTAGAGTGTTATGTTTTGTAGACCTCTCCATATTGCTGCACGAAATGGCCTAAAAATGGTGGTTGAGCAGTTGCTGGCTAAGGGGGCGTGCGTACTAGCGGTAGATGAAAATGGTAAGTGAAACAATGTAATTGGATAGCCTTAAGAAGAGCACCTAAGGTGATTTTTACAAGTGACCAAAGAAATAGACCTGCCAACTGGTTAATTAGACAACACTGATGCCTATACACCTTTGTGAATAAGATGTTCAGTTATATAGATGTTCAGTCAATAAGTACCCAAACAAGGATACTACTACTGTATATTTTATATGAAACACACTGCAGACATCACAACAGTCCCCTTAATGTTAATTTTGCATGTGCTGTCAACGGCTAGTCTTTCTTTAACCCCTGGGTGCAATGGTGGTTTGAATTTTCTAAACATGCAAAAGGCAACAGAAAATTCTGACTCCTTGCTCTAGAGTTAAGGATTATACATCTCATCAGAGCATGTTTAATGGTTAGGAGAAAAAACATCAGCAATTGTTTGTTTGTACCCCAATTCATTCTGAGATCAAAGTTAATAATCAAATTTTCTGACCAAATCTGATATGCTAACAAATTATTACCAGCCTGTAGTAACTGTGACTACAGTGTGAAACATATTTTCAAGTTAATCACCAATTAAACACTTTATTTCAAACATCTATGAAATCCTTTTTCTAAACGCAAAATATCTGTAAGGGAAAGTCAAAACTCTGTTTTTCTGGTATTCTGAAATTAACCTTTAAAATTCCTTCTTTCTTGAAATAAGCTGGTTTCTCTTACAACACTGACTCAATGGCATTTAAGTATTTGATGTAACATTTATGTGCCTCAGTTTCCCTACCTGTAAAGTGGGAATAATAATTTTTACCCATCACTGTAAGACACTTTGAGATCTATGGATGAAAAACACTATAAAAGCGATTAATCTTATTTGCCAAATTATACTAGTCAGACTGCATGAATTAATTCTATTAAAGTCATCTGGATCTTAGTTGTGGACAGGATTTGGTCCCAAATAAATGCATTTGTAAGAAGAATGTCTATTACATCAAGACTAAAATATCATGTTTTATTACCAAAAAAACCTGTGGAGCACTGTTGAATTAATTTTGCCTGACCCAAAATGTAGCACTAATTATGATAATAAAATGTATTAACTAAATGTAATTACCTGTTTATTACAGGTATTCTAATGAACAGCTCCTGCATATTTCACAGAATTAAGCAATTGTACCAATAACATTAGATAACTCCTAAAGATTTTTTGTTTGCCACAGTCCCATTTATTATAGCATGCAATCTTCTACATCCCCTCCAACTGATCTGGGAGGAGCAGAAGGTTTCTAAACTATTTAATCTTACTGCTTAATTTTTTCCTTTTATTACCCTTCACCTCACCCTTATGTTTTTAGTGAATGGCTACTGTTGTGGTACCTGATTGTAGCTGAATGCAAAGACACATTGCTTTTCTCAATGCCACTGATTTGCCACTCCATCAATTTGCTGTTAGAACGTTCTGAAGAGCAGTCCTGAAAGGATACTATTCCCAGGATCCAACCATTTCCATGGCTTGCAAAACTTCCACCAAACTGATGAGTCAGAACCTCAAGGTCATTGCTGAATCTGAGTCTCCTAAAGAGCAGTGTTGCTACAATTTCAGGCTGGCCCTGTTTTTCTCTTTTTAATAAAGCAATCTACAAAGATTGTTTTTGTTCAGCAATCTAAACATTCTTTATGTTAAAAAAAAAAAAGCAATTAATTGAATGGAATTATGCCGGAGCTTTCACTGTTTGCCTGGCTCCCATCTTCCTGAAAAAGTGTACTTGAAGTATCTATTATATGACTACAAACAAGAACCCAAATAATAAATAGCATTTGGCAGCTGATTAAAAATAAATAACTGGAGTCTCACTTACAGTATCAAAAGTTGTACCTAGAGTAATGAATACTGCAAACGTTTTCTTCAAATATTCTCTCAAACGTAAAAGTGAATTTGCCTAAGCCACTTTCTACAAATGTATGAGTTATCAAGTTTTATCAGTTTTAACTTTCCAGGCTCTAGTATTTGTATTAGAAGTGGTATGTTTTGTATGAGATAGTACATCTCTTGAAGTGGCCAAAGGATGGGGCTCTGAAAATCTTTTGCCAGAGCTCGGGATAGAAAGAAGTAAATGAGCCAGATTTGGCTCTAAACCCCACACTCTTTACAACTAATATAAAACCAATTACTTTTGTGTGACTATAAAGAGTGAAGATTAAATTTAAACTCTTCACACAGGCAGTACGTCTGAAAGCACTGTAATGATGAATGGTTTCTTGGATAAGGCTTTGCTGCCCTGAAAGGAAAAGGTTCGGATTTTCCTAATCCTCATCATCTACCTCTCACTGAGGGATTTCAAGCCAACCTCCAAATTTAAAAAAATGTCACACTTATCCAGTCATAGAACAAAACTAATATCATGTGATCATAACTAATCACCACAGTTCAAATTTCTTATCTCCACTCTAAAATACTTGTAATGGATTATTTATTATCATCCTTAGAAATTTTAAAGCAACAGCAACCAAACCAAAGTACAAAAACATATCTGAGTAACTCAAATTAATGAATAAATTTTAGGAAGTCATGATCTGCTCATGGACATAGTACCCAAAGAAAAAAAGGTTAAATTAATCAATTATTATTATTACTAATAATTATTAGCTGCAAATTATTTGCTCGGCTGTAGTTGTATATGAAACCCACAGAGGGTACGTCTTCACTGCAGAATTAACTTCAGTGATTGGCACTCAAGTGTAAGAACCATGGTTGGCCAAACTCAGGTGTGAGTGGCCACACTGCAAAGCCATACCTGAGGATGTCCGCTTGGCTGCATCCATAGTGGTGCTGTACTTAAATTGTGGGAACTGCTAGGAGTATCCCATGGTTCCTAGTGGTACAGTAAGCTTAGCTACTCTGATTCCCAGTGAATTGTAGGAGAACTTGTTTGTCCTTCTGGGCATACAGAGGGAATTGTGGGAAGGCACTGGACTTGAGTGATTTAGCCAGTGTCTTCACTGCAAAGATTAGCAACCCACTTGTAAGCAAAACCCAGTCTTTTAAAGCTTTTTGTGAGTAGATTGGAGCTGTGGAACAAACATCCAAATAAGAGCCCAAGTTAACTCTGCAATTGGGTGATTGGCTGCCATTAGTAGTTTCCCAGTTCTTCATTTCACCAAGCCCTTATTACATTTACTTAATTTTAAAAAATATATTTCATGCTTCCTGAATAAAACCATTCTTCTCTTAACAGGAAGGTAAATTTTGGATAATAAGCAATACAGTCATACTTACTGTAAATATAGTGTGTTGGGGGGGGGGGTGGCTAGTCCCTTTGATAACTTAATTCCTAGATACATTACTCTCTAAAATACTCAGTTGATCAATATTATAACATCTTTTAAAAATTCATTAATGCAGAACTTAATATTTTTATGTAATGCACATTTATCTTCAACTGAAGGTCATTGTTCTCAGAATGTGATTTGTTCATATGAACTGAAGTGGAAATCAACTTCAGTTCATAGTGCCATATGCTTATTTATGTTGTCGTTTTGCAATCATATTGTCTGTGTTGTGGAACTGTGTTTACCAAATATTTTTATTCATTTTGTGAAGGCTGTATGCTGCCTGACTTTTAAAATAGTGCTTTTTGTGGTCACATTAGCTTCAACACTCCATACATTGTGTATTTTCCCAGCATGCCTAATTTAAAATAAGTAACACACTCTCTTGCCTGGCATGATTGTAACTAAACATACATCTCCTTATTATGAAGTCATCTAGAGATGTATTTGAGGAATGCTCATTTCCCTTCTCAGTACTCCCAGTACTAACCATTGCCTTGTCTGCATTTGTGCCCAGGTCATACGCCAGCCCTGGCTTGCGCTCCTAACAAAGACGTGGCTGACTGCCTGGCACTCATTTTGGCTACCATGATGCCTTTTTCTCCTTCCAGTTCAATGATGCCTTTCAACTTCGTTTGTTTTAAAAAAGACAATTTAAGCAGGACACATCTCTGCGATGGCTCCAATATGGGCAGCATTAACTCTTACAGTAAACCCTTGAGTAACAATATAGGAACAGAGGATGGGTACAATGAAAATGATTCCGATTCTGAAACGTTCTGACTTTGGTATTCAAAGCTTTTTCTTAATTACATTTGGGGTTTTTTTGTTTTTTTTTTTTTAAAAAGCTTGAATCCCACATTATATTTTTAAAGTATTATTATTGACTGAAACTTCCGGAATTAGGCATTGGAAGGATTAGTAACATTAAAAATAATCTAGCCTTTAATACAGAAGTTAGGGATTTTCATTTGAATGAATTCACGTTTATGTTCTGTAGCTTCAAGTTTCACCATGTTTTCTTTAGGCCCCAAGTGCTCCTATGAAAGTTTCTACCTCTTTTTTTAAGTAGAAAAAGAGAAAATGCCTTTTTCTTTTTGACAGCACAAATGAACAGGGAACTGTTGTATAAAATATTCATATGTCCTAGCTGTATAGTTGGTACACAGATGTCTTTCCAATGTGGCTTTCTTAGATTCCAAGAAAGAACCCCAACCCTCTCCTCATTGTTGTCTATTTCCTAGTTAACACAGATTCTGTTGGGTAGATAATAGTTTGTTACACAAACCAAAGGTAAAGTTGTGCATCTTTTTAAATTACTGCCTGTATTACCTTCTCTAAGGGAAATAAAACATTTTACACTCTGCATGTATTAAGCACTTAAATATACAGAAGGCACTTTTTAAAGATCTTAGGTACAGCACACAATTAGAAGAATAGTGATATAAAAATGTAAGGCCAAATCCTGCTTGTCTCTCTCATACCAATATTTCCCCACTGACATCAGTGGAATTACTTGTGTGAAGTCAGCATGATTCAGCATGATTTTTTTTTTCAATTCAGCACAAATATATATGGTTTATTTGCACTACAGAATTAGGGTCATTAGGAGCTTCTGTTACCTGAGCAATTAACCACCAATCTGAGATCAGAACAAAAATAAGCTGTTGATTTATGATGCATCTAAATTTTGTTGCCAATTTAAATTGATATTTTTCATTTTCTTTTCTAAACTTATATAGCTTGTTTTTACCAGGAACATTATCAGGTTTTAAAATACTTTTGCCAATATTTGGGTTAAAATGAATAGAGCAAAGGTAAATACAGAGCAAGTGAAAGCATTACATCAAAAGTGGACATACCAAACAAACGCCAGTAAATTTGAAAGCATATTATGGAAAGGGAATCATGATGTACTAGAACAGCCGATTGACACCAGCTTGCTTAAGCAACATCAACATTGTGAATATATCTACTCCTTCTGCCAAAGCTTCTAGGTCAAATGGACCCCGTTCCTCGTCTGGAACAGATGTACAAAAGGAAGACTGAGACTTTAAAAAAATAAGCAAATAAATTACCATGAACTAACCAGCTCTATACCACGAGGACCAAAATGCTTCAGTATTTAAATGGAAGATTTTAATTTTTTTCTGAATGCAAGTGACAGAATGAAGTAATTTTTCTAAACAATAAAAATGTAAACTTTTTGAGTAATGAATAGTCTGGGGTGTATTTTACATTTTATGACACAAATTTCTAGCTGACAGCTTGACGTTTTTAACTGATGATGTGTTGACCACAGTTTATTTTTTTCCAGACTAGAGAGAATGTTCATATACTTTTAATGTAAATGTGTTTATATTTATTTTAAATGAAACCAATGCCCAGGAAAAATAACTATGGCTTGTTCTCCTTTTTTGTGAATCTTATTTGGCATAACACAAAATGAAATGTGAATATAAGCCAAGCCTGTTGGTCTGAGTGGGGAGGAGGGTGGGAGTGTGTAGTGTGGCCACATGGGCTCAAAACTAACCTCAGGTCCTTACTCATATGGCTGGATGTAATGTGAAGATGAAACAACCAGCCTCTGTTGGTTAAGGGTGGAGAGTGAATTTGTGCATTGCACCACTCGAACACCCTTTATCCGACAGATTAGAGCATAGGAAAAACTCGCAACTTCCTAGCAGGGAAGGGGGGGCATCATAACGCAGCTAAATTATGTGGCACAGGGAGGATAGAGGAGATGTAATGTGGCTTGGAGTAAAGAAATTTGTTGAAACTACCTATGATTCCCACTCAGGCTGTTTGCAGGCTTAAGTCTATGCTGGAAGGATGGGAGGTGTCTCCTCAGTAAACACTTTAGGCAGGGCAAAAGAAAAAATAGTTTTGGTGTTTTTTTTTTAAATTGCCAATTCTGACAGTATTCTATATAATCAATGTCAACATTTTCTAAAATTTGTTGACAGGTTCCCATTCTTCATGAAGGGGAAAAAAACATTTTAAGTATGTAATTCTTTGTGAGACTTTTAATGCATATATGGGTATCTAGTAGTATACATAATACATTACCTGTATTTTGCCCTGCTAAAATTAAATGATTTTAATGTCTCTATGAATATTATGAAATAGAGAATTTCAAATCTTAAAAGTTAAAAAAAACTCAAGGGGTGTTCCCTTTAAGGATTCACATTTCTCTTTTTCTATATTTTTCCTGCAGTGGAAATCCCAAGCACCTGAACCATGGGCTTTCCCCTCCTACATTAGTACTGTATGACTATTTTGATTTTTTTTAAAATTGCTAAAGAGCAATAACTACTTTACTTAAAGCACTGAAAATAAGGGGAGAGACCAACATGGAAAGAGTGGTGGGTTCTGTGGTGTCTGTTTAGAAGTGAATGGAAATCCCACATTTTGCTTTTTGTTGTTTCTTAATGGAACAAACACTTAAAACTTCATTTGCCATGTTTTTTTTTTTATTGGAAGGAGAAAAGGGTCACACTTACCCTAGAAATGCAGAGGTAATAGTCACAGTGGTCATTTAAAAAAAACCAGCATTCCCTATTAGCTACCACACAGTGATAGCGAAGATACCAATATTTTAGTAGGAAGTAATTGTGGTATCTGTGTGGTATTTGTCAATAAATGTTGATTTTAGGATGACCCATTATATCTAACATTATAGAACTTTAGATGATTATTGAATTTCTTTGATCATTCTGTGCTCCCAATTCAAAATCCACTGAAGTCAGCAGAATAAGATTCCTATTGAATTAAATGGATTTTGGATTGAGTACAATCTACAAATAGCAAAAGTGTATATCTGGTATTTAAAACAAAGACAAAGGAACCAAATCTAAATTTTCTCATTGACTACAAACTGGCCATCCAGTTTTAGCGGTGATTTCAAGTATGCTATATTACAGGAATCGTAGAAAAGATATCACATATGCTTTGTTGGTTACCCTCTTAAGGGCACTGGGAAAATCATGTGTTGAGCATAGTACTCTTAGGAGAAAAAAAGTACAATTTGGGTGAGATTTTCAAAAGTGGTCAGCTTTGGTTAAATTCTGCTCTTTTTGAAGTCAATGGGAACAGAGTTAGCTAAAATGTTGAACACTTTTGAAAATCCCACCCTCATATTTTTATTAGTACAATAATTTGTACACACTTACAGAAATAAATTTGTGATTTAGGACGTTATCTTGCAAACATTTAAACATGGGAATAATTTTACTCTTGTAATAGTCAGTCCCACAGAGTTAATGGAACTATTCACAGGAGTAAAGTTACTTATGTGCATAAATGTTACAGGATGAGGCACTTCAGCCCTGATTCGATTATAATGTTGTTATAGGGGCTACCTCTGTGCCTGTACACAACATGGGGCTCTGTGTGAATGCACTGGTCTGTCCCCAGAGTTCTATGTGAAGGATCAGGGTTTTAGTTTATATTTTAACCACAGTTGTAGGTGGACTTCATTGCAGGAATGGTTCTCAAGTCTCTATCATAAATACCAAAAGTTACAATCTTCAAATTTCCTAAAATCTGCCATGATTCTACATTGAAATAGCTATGGGAATTTCAGTTTATCATTACTAAAAGGGCACCATAGTATGTTTGGTACTTTTTTATGCAGTAAACAGCTGCCAGATTTATTATTAAATCAGAACAAATACATAAAATGGATTATTATCCTTTGTAATGTTGAGAAATTTGGTTATGTATCAGTTGGGATGAATTAACGACTTTGTGATTTTTTTTGTCATGTAAGAAACTTTAGAGTGCCTTTTTATATTTGTGTATTCTGGAAGTTTTTTGTGAAACTTGTTATCTTTTGTTTTTCATTTGAGTGTTATCAAAGCAATATAATACCAGTAAATTTTCATTTCAAGCCTTTTTGGGAAAGTATAAAGTAGTTTTTTTCTTTTTGTATGTTCTACCTGCATTGAAATGAAAATTAATTTGCTAAATTTCTATAGGAAATTATGTATAATTTTTGCAGTGCTGAAAAGGCTTTCTTATTACACAAAAAGTAAACTTTAGGTCAGTGTTTATAGGGCAGAACGTTTTAAAATAGTGACAATCTGAGAGTGTGCATAAAATGTAATTCTATGCGTTTCTTATGCAGTGATCTACATATTAAAAGCCAATAACCTTATGTTTTGTAGTTTTGTCTTATTTTATGCTTTAGCATGTGCAATATATCTTTACAAACCATGGTGATACAAATCTGGTGCCAGTGTTATATTTTGCATAACATATTTGTTATAAACAATATAAAATATTGTTTGATGGTTTTGGTGGGGTTTTGTCTGTAATGTTTTCTTATGTAAATTGGAGTTTAATTACTTCAGTAAATGTCATGACTGTACAAAATGAGGAAAAAAAATACTTATTTCAGTGAATGACTTGGAATCCAATCTGAATCTGTTCAAGCACAGCTTAGTATCTTTTTCAACTACTGAATGCTGTATTAATGTAATGAAGTACCCTGACTGTAAACTACTATTGAAATGCATTCAGATGGTTATTTTTACAAATAAAAATGGTACAAATATTGTTGCAAAACTGAGTAATATATTGTTTGTTTAAAACTATTGTATATTTATCAAAAACTTTTTGTGAAATTACACTAGAAAAATGTTTTAAGCAGTATAGCAGAAAAAAGATGGATAATGTAGGTTGAACTGTCTTCATTTTATATTTCTACATTTTCTCTTATGCATTGACTATCTCAATTGGCTCAAGAAATGGACTAGGATAGTATTAAGTACTGTGTACGTAATTTTGTTCAGTTATGTATTTGGACAAATGTGCTCTTGAATTTCTTTTTCAAAAAAATTCAGACTATTTCACTAAAACTGTATTGCTGTATCTTTAGGGACTAGCCAATACTAAAATAAATTCAACAATGCAATTACCTATTTTAATATTATAAACCGATATGTTCCTCTTTGTAGTAAAAAGGGTTAATATCCATAAAAATGAGCTGCATAACTAGGTATTCAGTTAACTTATGGGGGAAGAAAGATACAGGGTTAAATTCTAGCTTCACCTGTAGTAACCTGCAGCATGCATAACTAGAATTCTACCCACTTGAAGAGATTAAAATACTGTAGATACTGTTGAGGAAAAATGGGAAGAAGACAGAGCACTGTACTACTACGCATACTTCAGTATATGTAGCAAAGGAGCCACAGCACACAGTAATGTGCATTACATTTTTCTGAGATCCTTGGAGTCTGATATGAAGTCCACATGTCCCCTGTTTTACTTTGTCACAAAGGTGCAGACTTCAGTTTTTAAGGCCTGGTCTAGATTGGCGGGGGGGGGGGGGGCCCGGGGGGGGGGGGGGGGGTTGTTTGGATTAGGCAGGGGGGGGGGGAGAGATTGATCTAAGTACGCAACTTCAGCTACATGAATAATGTAGCTGAAGTCGACGTACTTAGATCTACTCACCACGGTGTCTTCACTGCAGTGAGTAGACTGCTGCTGCTCTCCCGTTGACTCTCCCTGCGCCTCTCGCGGTGGTGGAGAGCAGGAGTCGACGGGAGAGGGCTAGGGGGGGTCAATTTATCGCATCTAGACTAGACACGATAAATCGACCCCCACTGGATCGATCGCTGCCTGCCGTTCCGGCAGGTAGTATAGACATACCCTAAGTAACTTAGATTATTGCCTGGTAGCATAAGCAGTATTATGGTTTTACTGTAGTTCCTCTTACTTCCTGAGACTACACACTATTCTTTTGGAATCTGTAAATAATCTAAACCATGGCAGATACTTGGGGTTATAGTTCCTCTCAACCTGAGGATGTCACACCCAAGACCCTTCTATGTGAGGATATCTCTCAGCCTTGAGCTGTTGTCTGATTCTGACTGTAAGACAGAGAACGTCGTTCTTTGAAGACCCTGTTGCAGGAGAGAAGAAAGAACATGCCTCAAAGACCCAAAGCTCCTCTAGCAGTACATGAGGCACTTGACAACCTGTGAGGGCTCAGTCTCACGTGCAACAGGGGAGCCACCCTTTAGAGACATCCATTATAACTGGTCGCATAAGGGAACCAGAGCCAAGTCCAGGTTAGGAGGAGGGCCAGACTTCATTTCAGTCAGATCATTCTCCCTGGCATCCAGGGGCAGTTCAGACTTGGAAGAGGTGACTAGGGAGGAGTCTCCCCTAAGGAAGTCCTGTAAACATAGGAATCCTTGTAACAAACTCCTCCCAAAATCTCCATTTAGTGCCAGAGCTGTCCAGCCAAATGACTGCACTTAAACCCCAGTAGCCCTCTTCCAGAGCAGCAGCTCTACTCCTTCCCCCTCACAACCCCTTAGATAAGAAAAGTGTAGAACAACGGTCCTGAGAATCTGCTTTGTGGCACCTCCTGAACCTGCAGAGTTGTTGAGAGCCTGAGAGAAAATACCACTGCCTCCTTTTGGTAGTGTTTTTTTTTCTTTTTTAAGAGTGTACCATGCCAGCCCCGCTGGAAAAGGCCAAGTGTCAGCGTTCTGTCTCCACATATTTGCTGAGAGAAACTATGACCCAAGTGTCTGGATTGATAGAGAAGTCCTTGAAAAATAAACACCAGGTAAGGAAAATATCATTTTGTGGATCTTCTGCTCAAGTTATCTTTAGTATTACACATTGGTATGACAGCTCTACCATGGAGGAAGCCTTGGTTTTGTTTTGTTTTTTTCCTTCATAGAGTTTTGAGCACTTTTCAAGTAAAACGCCCCATTGTATTTTGGAAAAAACTCAAGTATTTCTGTTTGGTTGCTATGTTTTTAAAAGATATGATGTCTTCATCAATCCAAATGAACCCTCCGAAACACAAGCTATTCATTTTATCTATGTATTTTCACAGCTACCTTCAAGACCCTAGACTGTCTTTGATCCCCTGCTCTGTATCTCTTACAGAATGGCTTGGAAAACCACCCAGGGCCTACTAGCAGAGTTTCTTCCTTGTCCTCCTCCCCCCCCCCCCCCCCCCCCCCCCCGGGACGTTTGGGCCCCTTGCCCACGTGGCAGGTGGTTCTGTTCACCATTTTTCCCCCAGCTCTGTGTGAGTCCTAGAAGTTTTTATTGCTGTCGGCCTTCATGGGCCCTAGGGTTGCCAACTTTCTAATCGTGCAAAACGGAACAACATTCCCCTGTCCCTTCCTCAGGCCATGCCCTCTTCCGCCACCCCTTCCCTGAGGCTCTGTCCCCTGCTCAATATATACCCACTCCTTCAGTGGCTCTCTCTCCCACACCCTCACTCACTTTCACTGACGTTGGGGGCGAGAAGAGGTGAGGGCTCTAACTGGGGGTGTGGGCTCTGGGATGAGGGCAGAAATGAGGGGTTCAAGGTGCAGGAGGGGGCTCCAGGCTGGGGCAAGGGATGAGGGGTGCAGAATCTAGACTGGGGGCAGGGCAGAGGGGTTCAGGGTGTGGGAAGGGACTCTGGACAGGGGTTAGGGTTTGGGGGCATGAGAGCTGTATCTGGGGGTGCAGGTTATAGGGTGGGGCTGGGGATGAGGGATTAGGGTGTAGGAGGGGGCTCTGAGTTCGTGCCTCAGGGCTGGGGCAGGAGGTTGGGGCATGAACTTACCTCTGGTGGCTCCCGGTCAGCGAGGCTAAGGCAGGCTTCCTGCCTGTCCTGACTCTGCACTGTGCCCCGGAAGCGGCCAGCAGATCTCGTTTCTATGTGGAGGCGCAGCAGGCTTCTTGCCCGCAGGCACCACCCTGCAGCTCTCACTGGCCACAGTTCCCAGCCCATGGGACTGCGGAGCCGGTGCTTGGGGCAGGAGCTGGACCTGCTGGCTGCTTCTGGGGCATAGTGCAATGCCAGGCCCTGTAAGGACTAGCCTGCCTTAGTGCCACAGCACCACCTACTGCACCTTTAATGGCCCGGTCGGCGGGTGCTGATTGGAGCCACCACGATCCCTTTACAATCTGGTGTTCTGATCTAAAACTGGACACCTGGCAACCCTAACAGGCCCACACCTCAGTGGTGAGGATGAGGGGAGCAAAACTGATCTGGAGGCAGCACTGAGGCGCTGTTGCCCGGCAGTGCTGGGGCAGCGGCCAGGCAGAGCTGAGGGACTGGTGCCTGGCAGGGGTGGGGCGAGGGCTGGGCAGAACTGATAAAGGGGTGGGGGCAGCGTTGAGTGGAAGGGGGGGCATAGTGGCTAGGCGGGGCTGCTCATGCCTCATGCAAAGGAGGCAGGGTCATGCAGTGCCAGAGCAGCTCAACAGAAGCAGGGAGGAGACACCGGCTCCCAAGCTCTCTGAGAGTCCTCTCACCTTCCCACCAGGGCCGGTGCAAGGAAGTTTCGCGCCCTAGGCGCAACTTCCACCTTGCGCCCCCCCAGCAGCCCTGCGGCAGCTCCCTGCCCCCACGTGCAAGCTTCCCCCCCTCTGCCCTGAGGCGCCCTCCCCCCCACGGCAGCTCCCGACCCCCCGGGGAGCCGTGCGGCAGCTCCCCACCCCAGCTCACCTCTGCTCCGCCTCCTCCCCGAGCACGCTGCCCCCGCTCTAATTCCCCTTCCCTCCCAGGCTTGTGGTGCCAAACAGCTGCTTGGCGCTGCAAGCCGGGGAGGCGGGAGAAGTGGAGCCGTGACCGTGTGCTGGAGAGGGGGCGTAGGAAAGCTGTTAAAAAAATTGGGGGTACTGCTTTTTGGCGCCCCCAAATCTTGGCGCCCTAGGAAACCCCTAGTTTGCCTTAATGAGCACCAGCCCTGCTTCCCACTGTTGTACAGCCTTCCCCCAGGGCAGGTCCCTATTGCTTGCATTTGACCCTCCCAACATGGCAGGCGCGTGTTGCCGACGGTAATCCCGAACGTAACGGACACACCCTTACTTAAGGCCGAGCCCGACCTTCCTAACATGGCCGACGGGCCCCTCGAGGTCCTGACCTCTCCAACATGGCTGACAGGTTCCTCCAGGCTCGGACCTTTCCATCATGGCGGACCTCTTCCCAGGTTTTTGCGCCGGCCACGCCCCCGTTCCTCCTCCTCGGGAGACCCGCCCTGCCTTCGCCTGTCGGTGAGCGGCGCGTGGAGCCGGTGGCGCTGGCGGGCGGCGGGGGCGATGGGCAGGGGTCCTGGGGTGGCGGCCGCGCTGTTCTACGGGGCGGTGGCGGCGCTGGTGCTGCTGGGGGTGCGGGACGTGCTGTTCCTGTACGAGGAGAACCGGTGCAGCATGACCTACATGTACGAGTACCCCGAGTACCTGGTGAGTGCGGGGCCCCCGGGCAACGGGGCGGCTACTTCTCCGTGGGCACCGCGCCCGGGCACCTGCCCGCCCTGCGCCTTGGGGCGGCCGCTCCCCACAGGGTGTAACAGGGGTCAGACCTGCTTTTGGCGTGTCACTAGCAAACCGGCTTCTCCGGTTCCCTGTCCCCGCCCAGGGCGCTTGGCAGTACCCGGCTGCTCTGTTGAGTCCAAACGTCCCTGGGGCCTGAGGGGCCATTAGCTCCTCTGCTCTGACCGTCCTGTCTCCCCCAGGCCACTGAATCCCCCCGGCTGCAAGCCCTGCAGTCAGACCAGTAACCTGTGTGTGCCGCTCAGGTGTTAGCGTCTGGGCAGCGAGTTTAGCCTGGCTTGTGGGTCAGCAATGCGTGTCGTTCACACCCCGCACTATGGTCACTGGAAAACTAACATCAAGAAAGCAGTTGCATGACTGTTAGAGGGCTACTTTTCTGTAATCAACTGACTCCTTGTAATTCTAGTTTTGAATAGAACGCCACCTGAATGGTGTGTCATGCAGTGTAAACCAAATCCACTTAAAATTGTATTAAGAGTTTATATGCTGTGGAGAAGCTTGCACAGCAGCTGCTAGTAGTATACCTTATATAATCTCTTTTCACCAAGGGAAAAACTGACTTTTCCTTGGGCTGTTTCTGAAAGTGATGCTGCACAGAGTGCTGTCTCAAACCGAAAAGAGTGCTTTTTCTGTAAACTTTCAGTTATAAACAGGTTAGTTGCTACTCGTAAGCTGGAAAAGTACGCCCCCCTGGCTGACACCCTGAGAGCGAAGGGCTACGAGGTGCAGATGGATGCCCTGATTGTCAGACCCCTGGGCGCCTGGGACCCCTGCAGTGAGCGTGTGCTGCAGACCTGTGGGATTGGTCGACGCTACGCAAGGCTCATGCGGCGCCTCATGGTCTCAGGCAC
Organism: Trachemys scripta elegans; assembly: GCF_013100865.1. Classification (NCBI taxonomy): domain Eukaryota; kingdom Metazoa; phylum Chordata; order Testudines; family Emydidae; genus Trachemys; species Trachemys scripta. The sequence goes on along the minus strand of NC_048308.1, from coordinate 53,831,257 downwards.
CATCCGATGGTCCAGGGACATCTACATCGAGCACATCACCGGCCACCGACAGTACCAGGAGGCGTGAGCCAGAGCGACGTCATTTTTCGACTGCGAGAAAGGGACCAAGAGACTTTCTCCGTTGGATCATATGAACTGGAACCATAAACTCCCTGGACATTAAATCTCACCAAATGAGGGTCAATCCATCCTCATCATCATATCTACTCATTATACCCCAAACCCGTACATAGCCACTATATGAACTTCATACCCTCATCTCAATGCCTGTACTTTGACCCATCAGCCTTTTACCCCCAATCGGGGATATTGCACATTATGTATTCCTTATGCCACCTGATCTTAAACCAAACTTTGCACCTCGATAGTCTGTACATTTTTCTCTGATAACCAGAAACTTCTATGCTCAAACTCTGTTCACTATTTTTTTTTAACATCATCTTAATAAAATTTTTAATGGTAAGGACAAAATTTTCAGACAAGTGAAATTCCATCTCCCTATCTGTGAGTGGTAGATGAACCTTTAAGGTTTTACAAAGCAAAAATTTGGGGCCAGATATGATTTCACAATGTTTCTTTAAAAGCTTATGATAGATTTCTTATAATATTATCCTACTCGTGTCTAATGCATTTCCCCTGTTTATATAGAAACATGAAATAACAAAGAGTATTTAAAAGAGTAAACTCAACTTCAGAGAGAAATATTTTCCGTTAATTAATATTAGCTCTGTATGTCGATAATCTATGCATCATGTCCCAGGAGAAGGACTTTGCCACTGTCGAGAATAGATTGATGTGCAATCTCATAATACTGAGCAATCTCACAATTTATTACAATAAGAACCAGCTTCGTGCCAACCTGACCAAGACGCAGATGATGGCCTTTCATCTACACTAAAAAGCCAAGCAGAAACTAAACCTCATCTGGGATGGAATCCCACTGGCTAATCATCTGAACCCTGTCTACCTGGGAGTGACATTGGACCGGACAGTTTCCTTTAAAGCAGGGAAAATTAGCACCTGTAACAATATCCTCTGAAAGTTGGTCACCTCAAAGTGGGGAGCCAATACAGTTACTTTGCAAACCATTGCTATCTTGTGCTACTCCATACAGCATGCATGTCCAGTGTCTGAATGATCCGTCCATGCTAAACGACAGTTGTCATGGAATAACAGGATGCCTGAAGCCAACACCAAAGGATAGCCTGTACTTACTGGCTGGCACTGAACTACCTGATATCAGGAGGAAGGTAACAAGTCAAAGGGAAAGATCATGACAGATGAAACTCAAGGCATTCATTATGTGATCATACAGGAATAATCAAATGCCTTATATTATGAAAGAGTTTTATAACCAGTGTTGTGCCTTTGGATATGACAGTTGGCAAGGCATGACTGAGGTTATGGAATGAAAGACTATGTGCAGCTGGATGCACTGAAATAGTTTTATCTATCCACATCCTGGCATCCCAGGAGGACTTTACCAGAGAGCCCAATACAGACTGGTCATTGTGGCGATGCCTGAACCGCCTGCGTACGCAAACTGGAAGATCAAAGACTAATATAAAATGGGATTACTTTAATGACACGAATATATGGGAGTGTGGTGAGATGCAGAGCATGGAGCACTTACACGTTTGCTGACTCTTTGGGGAAATCTGTACAAAGGAGGACCTCGCTGCAGTGAAAGAAAGAGCCATCTCTTGTGCATGCTTCGGAAAAACCTCTAGCTTGTGGCAAGGACACAAGAAGAGGTCTCTAAAGTGACACTTTCATATGGTGTAGGACATTACATCTGAACAATAAAATCTGATAACTGTTTTTCTTACTTTTATTAGTGAAAGATAGAAAGATTTTTGGGGTTTTATAAGGACCACTTTGCCCTGAATCAAACGAAGAGCTGTTTTCCTTTGAATTTGCTTTACAAATTATCCTTTACGATGAGGAACATTTTTCAAACACAGGATTATGACTTAATTGCCGAATCTAGTAATAGGAGACACCATGCTGTGGAAGAGAACTGGTGTGTTTGCGCACACGTTCTGTACTAATAGAGTTTTTTGTAAAAATAGTCCCTCCTCAAAACAACTATGGCCATGTCTACATTAGAGAGCTTACAGCAGCACAGCTGTACCGATGCAGCTGCACTGCTGTAAGCTCTCCTGTGTAGCCGTTCTGTGCCAACAGGAGAGAGCTCTCCTGTCAACATAATTAAACCAGCCCCAATGAGAGGTGATAGCTAGGTTGGTGGGAGAATGTCTCCCGCCAACATACTGCTGTCCACATCGGCACTTCTGTTGGTGCAATTTGTCACTCGGGGGGCTGTTTTTTCACATCTCTGAGCAACATAAGTTATATTGACAAAAATGCTAGTGTAGACATAGTTTATGTCTTGTACTTCAAGGATGTTTTATCTATCCACATCCTTCATGAACTTAGATCTTCGGCAGGAACTAGCCTAAATCTTGTTATTGATCTGCTGAATGACTTGTCAGTGGTTGCATTGTGTATACTGATAGAGTGCTTCTAATTTTTTTAATGAAATGTTTCCCAACACAAATAACTTTTAGAAAAAAGTCACTATAATAAACTATATTTAAGCATCCTATATATACTGTACTGAAAATCACTTTTCCAGCTAGTGGTCAGTTATTGTTTGGTGGGTATGAGATGAAAACTGGGGGCATTGTTTGTGGAGGAGAAAAGCACTAAAGCACTTTTCTTTAAACAAAATATTGCATTGCATGTTCTAAACAGGTAACAAAGCAGCAAGTTAATTTTAGGATCTACTAACTTGGGGACTATCACTTTAGAAAAGGAAAACACAAGGGAAAGCTTACTTAATGTAAATACATGCTTAAGTGATCACTTCATTAAGCAAAATCATGTACATGGTTACAATCTTTATAAATATAATATTCAGAACTACCAGTAGCTAAAACCTACTTCAGCTTCAATCTATATAGTACTACCAACTTACAAGTAATTGGCAACATCTCTGTTTTGATTATAGGACTGGAAGTTGTCTAAAATTAACACCCACCAGCATGACTGTTCTGTTCATTGATTGTCAGCACTTAAATTCTCATTATCTGTCTTATAAGCAAGTTTTGTGGGGGTGAAAGGTGCAAGATTGAAGTGTCAATCTACAGTACAGTGGTAGAACAAACAGTGATAGTCCAAGCTTCCCCACACTTCCCTAGCAATATGCCTGAAGTCATAGCTAGAGGGACAGTATCACAGAATATTCTGTCTCCAAGTATCTGGCTTTTGTTGTTTTGGGGCATGGGGGAGGGGGAAGTTTGGGGAAAGAAAATTAGGTAGACTGTATGGCTTAGGTATTGTATTCTATTATTTATTGTTTGTTTACTGTAGCTCTCAGGAGCTGTACATGCACAGAACAAAATCCATCTGCCATCTATCTTTAAAGTGCCTGTCTAAATGTAGCTAAGGCTGGCAGTGACGGAAAGTTATTAGACAAGAATTTGGTGTATGTCAGAGCTACCTAGCCTGACTTTAAGTGGCAAGTATCCACATCACAAAAGGTATGTGCAATATTAATTGGCGTTATTATTTTCAAACACCCAAAAATATGCTAGACACCTAACAAAAACAAATAATGACATGGTATCTAGCCTGAGGCACTTAGAACCTAAATTTAACATGAAGTGTTAAGGTCCTAAAATGTGAAGGTCCTAAAACTATCTATTTAGAGTTTTATAGTGCTGCCAGGCATCATAATATCGGAGTGCCTTTCACTAAAATCAATAGCAAAATCCCTAGTAGGCTTCAGGAAGTGTCTAGCATTTCTCCCTGTTTGGAGTCTAAACTTGGTTTATGGTGGGGCTATTTTGTTTGTTTTTTTTATTAATACGAGTTATGGGATAGAAGGGGTGTCACAAGTGGACCAAAAAAGCAGGAGGGAAGGAGAGTTGAAGGACAATGCAACAATTGTTTCGTTCAGTTACTCAATAAGTCTCATACGTATCTTTCTGGTTATGTTAACTTGTTTTTTCTCTCCTTTCCCCTTACTCACTTCTCACAGGTTGTCAAGATTGATTCCCCACCCTGGCACTTCGAGTGCAGAAGGTGGGGGCCTGCCAGGATTCTAAAAAATTAATACTGGCCACTCCAGGCTTGTATTAAACTTCCAAGGTTACAGCTTTTCTTTGACCTTGGGTGGGTAGATGCTGCTACCACCCAAGTGCAAAACCCCTTTGAGAACCCAGGAAGGCGCACTTGGGAATTTCTTCCTGTGTCACACCTCATCGCATCCATGACTGACATAACTATGACACCAAATGTTCGTAGTGTAGACCTGGCCTCACCCTTAATTTTCTCTTCTTGATATCACCTCCTAACATGCAAGCAAGTGGTGCTGCTCCCAGACTGTTGATTCATCTCTCTACTGTCTTAAGCAGTATGGCCTATTGGATGTGTCAGTGGACTGGGAGTTAGGAGGTCAGAGTTTTATTCTCATCTCTGTCATGGATTTGTTGTGTGACCTTGGGTGAGTCAATTAACCACAGTGCCTCAGTTCCCTCATTTGTAAAAGTAGGATAATAAGGACTGTTCTCGGTGGTAGCAGATGACAGAACAAGGAGTAATGGTTTCAAGTTGCAGTGCGGGAGGTCTAGGTTGAATATTAGGAAAAACTTTTTCACTAGAAGGGTGGTGAAGCACTGGAATGGGTTACCTAGGGAAGTGGTGGAATCTCCTTCCTTCGAGGTTTTTAAGGTCAGGCTTGACAAAGCCCTGGTTGGGATGATTTAGTTGTCGATGGTCTTGCTTTGAGCAGGGGGTTGGACTAGAAGACCTCCTGAGGTCCCTTCCAACCCTGATATTCTATGATTCTATGAACATAGTTTGTACAGAACTGGAAGATAAAGTGAAAAGTGCCACGTTTGTTCCCAGTAATATTATATTTTATTAAATTGCCATAATGAGAATGTCTCTGAATTATTTTAAGTGAATGGTGATGTAGTTCTCTGTAGCTCAGTCTCTTTGAAATATTACCATTTTGATTATTTTTTTTCCTCTTTTTGTACATTATATACTGGTTCTAAGTAACAGTATGGTGAGAAATCGTAGCATGCTGCTAGGGTAATGCTCAAAATTATGAATATTTTGCTTCTGTATGAAGCTCAGAGATTTATTTTGGCTTATCTTTACACTTTCTCTGAAACCCCTTTAATTCTGCTGTAATGATTTGAATTGAACACCGTACTCTTGGTGAGGGTATACTATTAAATTGTACAGTGCCGTTATAACATTTTTCGTATTGTCCATCTATTTCTTATGCATGTTAATACTTGGATTTGTTGACTGCTTCTGCACATTAAGCAGAGGTTTCCAGTGAGCTGGCCTTTTTCCTGAGATGGTACAATTAGTCTAGACCAGGGGTCGGCAACCTCTGGCACGCGGCTGGCCAGGGTAAGCACCCTGGAGGGCCGGACCAGTTTGTTTACCTGCCGCATCTGCAGGTTCGGCCGATCGTGGCTTGCACTGGCTGCGGTTCGCCGCTCCAGGCCAATGCGGGTTGCGGGAAGCGGCGTGGGCCAAGGGATGTGCTGGCCGTGGCTTCCCGCCACCCCCATTGGCCTGGCGCGCCGAACCACAGCCAGTGGGAGCCGTGATCGGCCGAACCTGCGGACACAGCAGGTAAACAAGCTGGCCCAGCCTGCCAGGGTGCTTTCACCACCCCCATTGGCCTGGTCTAGAACCTTGTAAGGAGTATGAATAAAATATTTTCCACTAAAATTGTATTTTTAGTCATTTTAATTGACTTATTTCAGTTAATTTTGGGGAGGGGTAGCTCTGCTCATGTCTGCTACATTGTCTTGCATTTTGGTGTAAATTCCCTTCTTGTATTGCCTTGCCATGTGAAACATATTTCTTTTAATAAGGAAGGGAAGAAGAGCCTGCCATTTCTGTCCTCCTTGTGAAGATTTCTTTTACTTAGTCAGTCAGTTCTATTTCCCAGGATGTGTACAAAAAATACTAGTACAAGGGGGATGGGAGTGTGTGCGCGCGCAGGTTGGTTGGTTAGTTAGTTATGGGGTCACTGGTTGTGGCTCTGTAACTGAGATTGAATTGAGCGTGTAGGTAACTTATAACTCTTTCCCAAGAAATGTCAGTAGTTAGACCCTGTTTCCAAGATTCAGACTGTCTGGAGGAAATGCTGCTGTAGCACAGTAGAAATCTGCTTTTATTAAAATCCAAAACCAAACCTCATTCAGAGCTGAATGTGATTTTAGTCTAAAGGATGACTGTAAAATGAGTCTCTACTCAATTCATATCTGATATGCGTATGCAGAGTCGCATCTTCTGATTAGTGACAAAAAATAACACTACTTTTTTACTCCTTTCAGGCTTATATGGGTAACACATTTAAGACCGAATGAGCTGGTTTCTATTCCGTCTTGTGCATCACCATCAGAATTGTTTGCTAAATTCTAATTACATATCCAGTCAATTTTATTTGTGCAAAACCCACTGAAGACAGAGATACCTAGTAGTCCTGTTGAGGGCATAATTTAGCCTGCAGACTCTTTATTACTGGTGTTGCTCATTAAGAAGAAAAGAACCCAGGTTGCCTTTGAGTTCAGACTGAAGTGTGAAGAAAACCTCTTACTTGTAAATGGAGTACATTTGAATTGGAAGCAGGTGAAACACTATCATTTTAGTCACTTTCCAGGTAGAATTGCATTTTAGGGTTTTAATTTTTAAGTCAGGTAAAATTGGATGTCCTGTTTCAGAGTAGAACAATATTTGCACCAGCATGATTCTGGAACCTTTTATATTTGGGAATAATGACAAGGGTCACTCGGATGCCCCAATTTATGATCCTGATCAGAGCTGGCTCCAGGCACCAGACGAGAAAGCACATGCCTGGGGCGGCACATTGTAAGGGGTGGCATTCTGGCCCTGCCGTGGTTCTTTTTTTGTGCTTTGGCAGCCCGGTCCGCAGCTCCGGAGCCCCCGGCCAGCTCCCCACACTCCGCCAGTCCCAGCCCAGCCTTGCAGGGGCACGGACCCTGGCTTGGGGGGGCAGGAACTAGCAATCCCCGCCGCTCACCGTGCCGCCGGGCTACCCGGGACATGCCACTCTCCGCTGCCTGCACCGGCCTCTGCCTCCCGCGCCGCTCTGAGCCCGGCCCAGCCGAGCCGCCTTTAAAGGAGTGGCTGAGCCAGCACCTCCTGCAGTCCCCGGGGGCTAAGCCTACCCGGCCGGGAGAGGCATCCCAATGCCAGAGGAGGGAGCCCCTCTCGCCCGGCTGCGAGGCGCTGCCCTTCACCCCCCTGCGAGCCGCCTTGACCGCCCTCCACGCGCTCCCTGCGGCTGCCTTTTTTTTTTGCTTCGGCAGTCCGGCCGCCCTTTTTTGCTTGAGGCGGCAAAAAAGCTAGAGCCGGCCCTGATCCTGATGCCTCAGGAGGAATTTTTAATGGTCTTTGTGACAAGGATTTCCATAAAGCTGTTTTTCCTTTGAGATGTAGAAATCAGGGTGGATCTTTATTTTGTGTACAGATATTTCTTCGCTTTCACTTTGGTGTAGTTTTATAGTTCTGAAAGATAATTGCAGTTCACTGAGAGGTTGAATCAAAGCTTACTGAAGTCAGTTGGAGTTTATTGATGTTAGTACAGTTTGGATTAGGATCTTATTATCCAGCTACTGTTGCCTGTTGTTGGCTTCAGCTTTTGAGATTGGTTATATGTAGCAAAAATAATAAATAAAACTACCATTTTTTTGTTTTATCTTAGTAACTTTTTGTAGGTCCTTACAGCAAAACCCATTTAAGTGGTGCATTTTGTACACTGTCAAAATATAAAGATAAAGCAGTATGTAATACATAAGGTACAATACATTGCTGTGCACACCATATGACTTTTTGTTTGCTACAATCAATATATGCACTTGCTCTTCTGAAGCTAAAACAGCAAAAAGAAGCTAATGTATTTCACCCTTCCAGGCAATTGTTAGTCAAGACATCGAGCTTCTGTGTTACAGAAAATGCAAGTCCCAAATTGATTAAAGTTACAATTAAATTTCTAAAAGTAGTACAGAGAAAAGAGTATTAGGTGGAGAGACCACAAGGCTGCAGTATAAAACACCTTTTTTTTCTGGTTGCATCATACAGAATAGGTATTCCCCCTCCTCCCCCCCCCCCCAAAAAAAAAGAAAACATTTGTTTTATTTCCTTCACTTATAGATTATAAGGGGGAGGGAAATTATTTCCCATAGCAGTTTTTTCCCTTTTGTAAATTTGCGTAAGCATTACTGAGGCTAAATCCTCTTCTTTGTCTGTAATGATTCAAATTGCTTCTTTTGTAGTTACTCTTAATTTACATTTTAGGAGTCCAGTATCTTGAATTCTTAGGAGTTGCTAAGGATCCATTAATTTTAGTCAGATACTGTACGTTTAACCATATGTATTTGTTGTCACAGAAAATAAAACTACCTAAGAAAATATCCAGACGTTTTCCAGCCTATGAGCTCTATCTCTATGGGGAAGGGAATTATGCTGAAGAAAACAAAAATCTGATATTGACAGGGATTCCAGTTCTCTTCCTTCCTGGGAATGCCGGGAGTTACAAACAAGGTAAGAATATAGTAAAGTGAATTTTGAAAGTTGTACAAACAGAGTTATCTTTTTTAGTTAAAGGCAGGAAGAGTTTAGTGTCTGGAATATTGCCAAAGACAGACACTTTTAATGGTCAAAGCTGCTACAGGAATGATATCCAAATGTCTCATTGCTACTACTTTAAGTATAAATAATGGAGAATTTCCTTATGTACAGTGTCCAGGAAATAAGGGGCCATATTCTTAGCTGTAAATTGGTGTGGCTCAGTTGAAGTCAGGGAAGCTATGATGCTATTCACCAGCGGAGAACCCAGTCGAAGATGTTTACCTGGAATGAGACTTCACAGTTTTTGAAGTCCATAAAGCCATAGACATATTTGCTCAGTGACTGATAGCCTCTCGTTGCAAAAAGAAAAATAGTCCAACTGTAGAGAAATGATTTAAAAAAATACAGGAGGTTGGTTTTATGGGAAAATTAACATACCAATTACATACCCAGCGAAATAGACAGAGGACAAAAAGATACTTAAGAATTTGGTTACCTTTTATTCAATACTTAGACAAAATACATTTAACTGTCCCCTCTTCCCCCCCTCCTCCCAAAAAAAGCATACCTGTCCTTTTCTTTAATATTAATTCTTGATAGATGTGTGTAGTCTGTTTAAAAATGTGTAATCAGACATTTCACTCAATATAATAAAATAACTAGAAATGATGTCAAAGGTGTTTTATGTATGCTGTCTGTAATATGGTAACACTGTAATCAATAGAGAGCTGATGACTATTTTCTTGTATAATGTCTTTTTCAACAAAAACTATGATTATTTTTTTGTTTCTGAGATTTACATGGCAAGGATTTGTAAGCCTGTTAACACTTCATAAATAAATATATAGTAAAACAAAAACAAAGGAATAGCATAGCTTTAAATAACTTGACTCGATAGAATGTATTATGTATTAAACCTATTAAGATTATAGGTTTAATTTTGGGCCTGATTCCACACAGCATTACACCAGCTTTACCCAGGGGCGACACCAGCGCAGCAAGCGCGTGCTTGGGGTGGCAAGCCGCAGGGGGCGGCCTGCCGGTTGCTGTGAGAGCGACAGGCAGGCGGCTTTCGGCGGCGTGCCTGCGGGAGGTTCGCCGGTCTCACGACTTCGGCGGCAATTCGGCGGCGGGGACGCCGATGGCACGGCACTGGCGCCGCCTGCCTTCCGTGCTTGGGGCGGCAAAAAACATAGAGCTGCCCCTGGCTTTACCCCAGTGTAAGTCCATTGAAATCAAATTGATTTAATGTAAAACTGAAATAATGCACTCTGTGTTTAAGATACATGTATATTATCTGTCCAATGATTTAACTAAAAATTTTTACACAGTTCTACTTGAGGTTAAGATAACTTAATTACGTTATTACATTTCCTTCACTTGACCACAAAGCGTTCTTTGTCCTCTACCCAAGGAAAGTAGGAAAGCAGCTTCATTTGAGACTAGGGTCAGTGCGATCCTTTCTGTACTGGCAAAAGTAGGACCCATACTGTTGCCCTTTGGTGGAAGCTCTTATGTAAATGAGTTCAGACCAGACCAGGCACACAGTGGTGAAAATGCCCCTAAATCATAGTTTCACTGTTGCTACCACTTGTGGGCTCCAGTGATGAGTTTGGGGTCCTATTTTCACTATTGTGGATACATCCTAAAAGGTACTTGTGCTTTAGGAACCCAGCACCTCTGTATACTTCCCACAGGGATCACTCTGTAATTCCTCTAAATTTCACTAACGTAGGCAGGAAAAACCCACAGGCAGCTACTCAAATCAGGTCTGTTGATTTACACCATTATTGGCAACCTGGGTGACTTGCAAACATCTGATTGATTTTGACTTGAATGATATTTTAGAACAGTCGTATTGAATAAAAGCACAACTGAATTAGAAGAAGGGGTAAAACTCACTAGCTACTGGAGAATTCTGAGATCTTTGATATCAAATCTAGTTTTAGATACCTTAAAAATAAGCTTCAACTCCTCCTCCCATCTACAAAAGCGGTTTTGGATTCCCTGCTAGTTACCTGATGGGCAAGTGGCTCCACCCTGGCATGTTGTTCTAAGTCTTAATGTATCCTGTTTCTACATTCGGTATAAACTCATTATCTCCTGCTGTACTTCATTCCATTCAGAGACTGGAAGTAATAGTTGTATATTTGTAGAGGAAAATGAAGATATGTGAGTACTTTGCAGTTAAGTAGTGCTTTACGTTTTTGAAAGTGCTGTGCAACCATTAACTAATTAAATATAGCATAATGAGTGTTATTCTGAACAGTCATTCTTCATTAGACCATTACTTGTTTTATAAAGTGCTTTGAAACAGAATTACTCAGCGCTCTAATGGTCATGTTAAAAAAACCTCTGTGCTTTTGTAAACCATTAGTATATGCCCCAAAATAGTTTGTTTGTTAAGCTGGGTAAATAAGCCTTTTATGTTGACTTTTTTAACCTTCAAAGGTGCTTTAATTCTTTTGACTGAAATTATACATTCTTTGTCATAATGACATAGTAAAACATTTCATAATTTATAGTTTTAATAAAGGCATGTGAGGACAATGATATCCAAAGAAGATTACTGAAATAATCATCACACAAGATGCCAAATGGACACTTGTAATTATGTTTAAAGTAGTACAGACCCTATTGTGAACTAATTAGGTCTTTTTGAAAACACAGCAATACAGAGAGTGACCGTTTTGGAATCAAAGGGAAACATAGCATCATCTGGATCACTTGGTAATCTGGGCCTACTTAAACAAAATTTGTGTTGTTGCGACCAAACTGAAGGTCCTATATCTAGGAACAAAAAATGCAGGTTGTACCTACAGAATGGGGGAACTGTATCCTGAAAAGCTGTGATTCTGAAAAGGATTTAGGGATCATAGTGGACAAACATAAGCTCCCAGTCCGATGCTAATGCAATGCTTGGATGTATAAACCGAGGAGTAGTGAGGTGATTTTACCACTATATGTGGCGTTTCTGAGCCTGCTAACAGAATACTTCATCCAGTTCTGGTGTCTCCATTTTAAAAAATAATATTGAAAAATGGGATAGAGAAGAGGCACAAAAATTATTTGATAGCTGCAAAAATGCCTTACCGTGAGGCAAAAAGATCAAGAAGAGAGTTGGTTAAAGTGTGTTAGTACCGGATATTTTCTCCCCATAAAGGTACTTAAGATCTCTTTAATCTAGGGGAGAGAGGCATAACAAAGACTAGTGGCTGGAAGTTAAAGCCAGACAAATTTGTATTAGAAATAAGGTACAAAGTTAACAGCGAAGTTGATTAACCATTGGAACAAACTATCGAGGAAAGTGATGGAGCTCCCTCTCTTGAAATCTTCAATTCAAGACTGGGATTTTTTTCTGGAAGATATGCCTTGGTCAAGCACAAGTTTTTGGGCTCAGTACAGTACAGGAGTAACTTGATGAAATTCTATGGCCTGTATTATACAGATGGTCAGATTAGATGATTTATGGTCCCTTCTGATCTTAAAATATATTAATCTTACCAGAGTGCTGTGGGAATTATTTAATGTCTGTTCAGTGCTTTGAATGTATTGTTTAGCTTTTTCAACAGGGCTCATTGAGGTTATTAGATAACTGAATCTCCACAGTGAGAGGATATTTCCAGGGGTGAATAAAGACAAAGTAGGATCTAGATCTCACAAAATGTTGCTCTCTAGGAGAGACTGGCATTTTGTCCCCAGTTAGACTTTTCCCCGTGCTCAAGCATTCTTCCTTGTAGTCTTTATACTAGGGCTGTCAAGCAATTAAAATAATTGTGCGATGCCAGCTACAACAGTGTCATGTGATCGCCTGTTCTCACTTTCAGGTGACATTGTAAATAAGAAGCAGGCAGCATTACCTTCTGTAAATGTAAACAAACCTGTTCGTCTTAGAGATTGGCTGAACAAGAAGTAGGACTGAATGGACTTGTAGGCTCTAAAGTTTTACATTATTTTGTTTTTGAGTGCAGTTATGTAACAAAAAAAATCTACATTTTTAAGTTGCACTTTCAGGATAAAGAGATTGCACGACAGTACTTGTATGAGGTGAATTGAAAAATACTATTTTTTTTGTTTATAATTTTTACAGTGCAAATATTTGTAATAAAAAATAATATAAAGTGAGCACTGTACACTTCTGTATTCTGTGATGTAACTGAAATCGATATATTTGAAAATGTAGAAAAACATCCAAAATATTTAATACATTTCAGTTGGTTTTCTGTGGCTTAACAGTGCGATTAATCGCGATTAACTTTTTAAATCGCGATTCAGTTTTTGAGTTAATCATGTGAGTTAACTGCGATTAATTGACAACCCTGCTTTATATTGTCTTCACAAACTAGTCATTTGCAGCCTGGGGTGGGTCCCATGTCTTTCAGCTGTGCAGTTTCTAAGAGCTTGTTACTGAGTGGCAGCATTACAGTGAAAAGGCCATGCTCAGTAGCAGCGAGGGCCGGAGAGGGAAAGTAGGATTCTATCTCTGCAAGGCTGAAGATTTGGGGAAGAAAGGAGTGGGAGAATCACATCTACTCTTGTGGTGAGAATGAAGGGAAAAGTGCTTTCTGCATGGCTCCATGTAGTTTGGAAGTCAAGCTGCCCAGGCCCCATGTTCTGCAAAGAACTAATTGGAAGACCCTAGCAATAGTAGCGCATCTACAATAAGGCTAATATATTCCTCTTGCTAGGCTGTGCTGTTGATGTGTAAGGAGGAGAAAACCAGATCTGGAGGAGATTGAACACCTGTGGTCCAATCTGATGCTCTTGAGCAAATTGTATATAATCCAAACAAACTCTCTTTTCAGTGGTCATGGAGGTTTATTATATGGATAACTGATTTAATCTTGTTTCCGTGATTAACTAATGCAATTTCTTTTCCTAGTACGTTCTCTTGGCTCTATAGCACTTAGAAAAGCAGAAGACATTGACTTCAAGTACCATTTCAATTTCTTCACTGTCAATTTTAATGAGGAGCTGGTTGCACTATATGGTGGTAGTCTGCAAAGACAAACCAGATTTGTGCATGAGTGCATTAAAGTAATTCTTAAGCTGTACAAGGTAAGACGTGAAGTATCCACATGAATAGTATTTTGAGTTTTTTATCCTTTTCTCCTAAAAACTGGGATGGGATTTTTGTTCAGTAGGAAATTGTGGGATGGAAATTTTAAATTGTAATAGATATATTGGCTATTAATTATGTGGTGTAAATTATGTGGATGGGAGAAAAATACTCCTGCTTTAGTCTTGATTTTGTAAACAAATTTTGGATTTTGTGTTTACTCTCATGGTGAGGGCGCCCAAAGCCCTGGATAGTTTTATCATTTTTTTTAAATAAAATATCTTCATTTAATATGTAAACTTCTTTGTAGTAGAAATGCAGTAGGCTCATTTATGTTTCCAGAACTGTTTATTTAAATGTTTAATATAGATTTAGAAAATATTCCTCAGCCTAAAAGCTTATGTGCTGGTCTACTTCCTTAAGGTTTTCAAACATCATAATATCAGCTATATACTGCGGTTTTTGAAGTACAGCACCGCCTACATGCTAACTTTTTCTTGTGATGAGCCTGTGTTTACTTAGTGATTTTGGAAGACCAAAGCATCTAAAATATGGGTCAGTTAGTAACAACTTGTCAAACTATTAAACCAGACTATTTTCTTTGAGCAACATGATTAATTTCAGAGAAAAAATGTAGAACTGTTAACTAAATGATAGGTCAATGTCTAAGGCCTTGTCTAAACTACAAGGGAAATGCGATCTAAGCTACGCAATTTGAGTTACGTGAATAGCTTAGTAGCTTACATCTACTTACCGTGGGGTCCACACTACGCAATGTCGATGGGAGAGCGATCTGCGGTCCATTTAGTGGCACTAGACCCGCTAAATCAACCGCCGGTGCATCGATTGCCGCTTGTCGATCTCCCAGTAAGTGTAGACAAGCCCTATGTTTCATCTGCTTGTTTAAATGAATGTTCTCAAATTCTAACTTTGAGTGATTGCTATTTTCTTTTTCTGAAGGATCAAGAATTTGCTCCAAGCAGTGTTGCAATAGTAGGTCATTCCATGGGTGGTCTTGTTGCAAGAGCATTGCTCACTCTAAAGAATTTTAAGCCTGAATTCATAAACCTCCTCATTACACAAGCCACACCTCATGTTGCACCTGTAATGCCTTTAGACAAATATCTTACTGGTAAGTTTACTTCAGTTAAGTGTTGCATTGGGCACTATGTTTCTTTTTTAATGCTTGTGTGTGTGTGTGTGTGTGTGTGTGTGAGAGAGAGAGAGAGAGAATCTGCTGCATTACTGTGGCCTGAAAACACATTGTTATGGAAAAAGAGAGATGCTCTAATCTTCTACTCTCTTTCTCCTATTTGACAGAACTGGGACACTAAAAGAATATCAGTTTATATCACATAAATATCAAAATATTGTCTTTCAGCTTTTAACTTGACTTTTGGTGTAGTGGGAGGAGCACTTAATTTCCAGCATTTTACACAGAAAATAGAAGCAATTTGGAACCTTGTAAATTACACCTCAAAGTGATTTCCTGTTTTCCCCCATGAGCAAATGCTTATTTGTGTTAAACCTTCATATTCAAAATCATCTTCTCTTCTGACCGAATACCTAGTTATTTTGTTACTTTTTTTGTAATTTGGCAAGTTTCATCCTGCCCACTCAGTGAACTAAAAGGTATTTGGGTGGGGTGGTGAGAATATTAAATACAATTATTGGTCTTAATTGAGATTAAATGTTTGAAGATGGCATAAAACATACAAATCTGCAGAGCCCAAAAGGAGAAAAGAATTACTGTATTGACATTATATCAATACTCTACAATATTTTAATTTTTATGAAGTTAGACTTGATAAGAATGCACATTTCAAAAGTTATGAATCTGTACTGTGCATCGGGTGACCAGGTGTCCAGTTTTCGACCGGAACACCTGATTGAAAAGGGACCCTGGCGGCTCCGGTCAACACTTTCAACCGGGCCATTAAAAGTCCAGTCGGTGGTGCTGCTAGACCCTACCTGTCCTGGCTCCGAGGTGCACCCTGGACGTGGCCAGCAGATCCAGCTTAGGTGGGGGGCCCACAGGGCTCTGCGCGCTTCCCTGCCCCGAGCACCGGCTCCACACTCCCATTGGCCAGGAACTGTGGACCGCTGAGGGAGGGGGAATGTAGTGAGTGGGGGGGCAGGGCCTCGGGGAAGGGGCAAGGCCTCAGGGAAGGGGCAGGGCTAGAGTGTTTGGTTTTGTGCGATTAGAAAGTTGGCAACCCTAACTGTGCAGTAGTACAAGTGAAAAAA
Organism: Trachemys scripta elegans; assembly: GCF_013100865.1. Classification (NCBI taxonomy): domain Eukaryota; kingdom Metazoa; phylum Chordata; order Testudines; family Emydidae; genus Trachemys; species Trachemys scripta. The sequence goes on along the minus strand of NC_048308.1, from coordinate 53,815,323 downwards.
TTCTCTATTTTATTGTGCTGCTATATGTAGAATTTTTTGTGTTCTATCTTTTTGTTTTTGTTTTCTGGCAGCTAAGCATGGGTGATTCCTATCCCCTTGATTTTGTAACTGCTGCCTTTCTATTAATTTCTCCTTCTACTGTTGACTTATATCACAAATGCATACTTCCATTTGGCCTTCCTTATCGATCACTGTTACAATACTATGTATGGGCCATTACAGGGTTTTGTTGTGTGTTGTGGTTGATGTCTTGACCTTTCTCGGCATGAGACTAAATATTTGGAAGTGCATCTTAGCTGGTGTAAAAAAGCATAGTTGCATCTGACTTGCCTCATCACCCCTGCATTGGGTACAGAAATACAGTATTGTTTTCTAACACAAGACTCAAAAATGGGAATGGAAAATTGACTGCTGGGTAGGCTGCCAGCATAGCTCACAAAAAACTTTCTTACTAAATGCTGTGAAAAAATTTCCACTGTTTCTTTGTATAAAGTGAATTTTAATCTATTTTCAATTTTTTAAAAGATTTTTATACAGCTGTAAACAATCATTGGATTTTAAAAGCCCAAGATGTAAGAAATCTAACTACACTTTCTGTGGCGGGAGGATTCCGAGATTACCAAGTTCGTTCAGGACTCGCTTTTCTACCCAGATTAAGTCAACATAGCCGTGCCTTATTTGTTGTGGTAAAAAATTTTTTTAATTGTCTCCTAATGGTATTATGTTAACTGTTTAGGGGCAGTATGTACCTGTGTCTGAATACAGTATGTAAGGCGTAGTATAATAAATTCTTATTGCAGTATTACTAGGTTTGAAAGAACACATCTGATAATGAGATGTGCTGTATACAAATTTCACTTTGGAGCACAAAGGTGAGGTGGAGAAAATATTTCATTTTGCAGTTACTTTTTCCACTCTGTTTCATAAGCCTCAGTTACGGTGGATTTAAAGCAACTTGCATCACTAGTAATAAATAACTGGAAATTTGTTTTTTCTTTAACCTGTTTTGTAACAGAACTCAGCTGGCTAGTAACTAAGAGCATAATCAAAGGGTAGTATTGGACAATGTTTATTTTCAACAAAGGCTTTTCATGTGCTGTTTCATAGTGGTGGTCTTGTATACATACGCTGAGCAAAGGGTACCAGAGGTTTACAACCTGTATATTGAAGAATGGTACATGGCAACTTTGTAATGCTGATAACGCCCAGATTTATATTTCTGTCTCCACCAACCCTATTGGAGGTATGGAGAGATTTACCTGGGCTCAAATGGAAATTTGGGTGTTGGCTAGTGACTTGAAACTCAACCCAGACAAGTGAATTATTTCCCTATTGCTGTTTACCCCATGCTATAATGATTACATTGAAAGTTTGAAATAATCCCTGTCTGTTGAGAGGTGCTTGCCATTCATTTTAAGGTTTGCAGCCTGTGAATCTTGTTGAATTCCTACCTGATTCTGAGTATCCAGGTGGTAGCAGTAGTCAAGAGTATCATCTTTTTTCGGTAATAAATTTGCATAATTTTAGTTTTGGTGCAGAGTTCACAGTGGTGATCTATGTCTTTCTCACCTCAAAGCTGAGCTATTACAAAATGTTCTAGGTGAGACATTATCTTCATGTTATTAGGGAACTGCAGTTGGTGCAGAACATAAAGGCACTTAACTGGCATTTCACTCAAATAACATATTGCAACTCTGCTCCATGATCTTCCATGGCTATCAGTTGACTTTCGGTTGAAATTTACGATGTTAGTTTTAACCTGCAAAGCCCTAAATGGGATATTGCCTTTTACAAGTCCAACTCTCCCCCCCCAGAGTGGTAGGACAGAAATTGTGATGCTCTAAGGCTAAAAGGTTAAATGGTTGGAATGTACAGTCGATAAATATTCTTTGTAGGTGGGAGGTATGGGTGTGTGTGTCTTGGTTCTGTTATGTTCCATCTGGTACTGTATCCCCCTCTGTTCCACCCTGGATCTGTCAGAGTCCAGAATTGGTGACATTCAGGCTACAGTGCAAGACTCTCCTACTTTCCCAGGTTTTGGATGTGGCTGCAGATGGCTGATGTATAGTTGGGAACAAGGGATAATAGAATCAATTTAAATAAGTTGAGAAATCTTCTTCTTTTTTCATTAAAGGAAGTGAACCTTAGCTTTGGGGGAAATTATATAGTTTTCTTAAAAAAAAAAAAAAAAGAAAAAAAAAAAATAACCATGAGAATTCAAAGTGTGTTCCTGAAGTGATAAGGTTTTTCCCCCAGCTTTATCTTAAGGCTAACCAAGCTTTCGTTTGATAAATGTATAAAAGCCCATCTTATTAATAAATATTCAGACATAAATCTCAAATAATTTTTCAAATTTATAATGTTTAAATATTGAACCCCCCCAAAAGCTAATGCATTTCTTTCTCCCTCAAACAGAGCTCAGCAGTGCCTAGAACTTGGGCCTCAACAGATCACCTCTCTATAGTATGGTAAGCAAATAGAACAAAGAAGTTAGGTAATTGACATGACCTCTTTCTCCATCCCTTACCTTCATCACCTTTTATAAATTCATTTAATTTCAGAGTGTAATATTCTGAAAACATCTAGCCCATACCTTTTTTTGTTGTTGCATTTTTAAATATAGTGTTCCTCCTTATGTTTTGTTCTAGGTGTAAAGAATTGATCTTGGCAACCATTAGGGCACTTTTTGATCTTATTGATGAAACCACCAAACAGGTCTGTAGTTCCCATCTCCTGAATGCCCCACAAATACTGGGAGGAAGGTGGGGATTTTCTCCCCCCAACAAAGTGATGTTTTAGCTACCATTGTAATAGTCAGGGACAAATACTTTATATTACTTTCTGATAATTTTGTATCATGTTGAAAAAATTGCTGGCTTTTTGATGTCTAGTGCTCCAGAATCTTGTGTTTTGGGTTCTGTGAAGAATGTGACAATGGTTGAGTTTTTGCTGCTGGCTGAGTCGATGAGTTAATTATAGCCGGGGTAAAATCCTGACCTTCTCACTGTGATAGAATGGGTTAAACAGGCCTGGGACCTTGTGAGTCTGAACAAATCTGTTCAGCTGTACTGTGACTAGGTATACAAATTTGCTAACGTATAGTGTCCTGTTGCAAATTATTTTAACAAAACAAAAACCCTCTATGTAAATTTGGAATGCTTCTTAGGGGAAACCAAAGGAAAAGCTGATGAGTTTACTACTTTTCTTCGCTTTCTTCCTATTTATTTCTTCTTTTTACTCCCGCTGTCTCGTTTTTCTTTTCTACCTGCTTAAGTGTTATGTTGCATGTTACTGTTTGAAAAACTATTTGAAGAACCTTTCGCCATATTTCATCTTATTCCTGAACCTTTGTGTAATTTTACAGCAATAAAAATGAAGAACTGGGAATAAGGCTGAGAGGTTGGGTCATTCTTTGAGAGCCTCACTGGTCTCTGAAGCTTGTTCAGTTGGATATAGGGAAGTTGACTGGTCTATTGGGGGTAAAAATTTTCAGAACTCATTGGGGATGGTCATAATACTTAGAAATTGCAAAGCTATATTTGCAGGAAGTAGGAGGAAACTTACTTTGGGAGGTTGATTTTTTTAAAAAAGAAATGGCATAGGTTTGAAGCTACTCAGACATGTGAAGTGTATGAGTTGGGCCCAGGAAGTTGGATTAATGGGCGCAAGCAAGTGAATCAGTTATAGGTAAGGCTGTGATACTGTCACACAGATTCCGTGACTTTCTGCAACCTCTGACTTTCGCAGATGCAATGGCCAGTGTGGCTGATCCCAGGGCCTCCAGAGCAGCTGGCCCCAGGTACCCTGCAGCCAGCTGCACCGGGCGCTGCTCAGCTGGCCCCAGGTACCCTGCAGGGCCGCCAGGATGGCTGGCCCTGAGGAGCACCCAAGCGGCGGTCCGGGGGCAGCCCTGGGGCCAGCTGCTCCAACCACTGGTCGGGCAGCCCGGGGCAGCTCCCCTGGGGAGTGCCCCAGGGAGCGCCCAAGCAGCGGTCCCCAGGGTCTTGGAGACAGTGTAGGGGCTAGCCTTCGGCCCCTGGGCCCCCACAGAGGTGGTGTCCTGAGGACCCCCAGAGCAGTATTGCCTGGGGCGCCAGGAACTGCTAAGTTCTTCTTCGAGTGCTTGCTCATATCTATTCCAATTAGGTGTGCACGCGCGCTGTGTGCACAGATATCGGAAACGTTTTCCCTACCAGCTACCCGTCAGACCGGTTGTGGAGCCCCCTGGAGTGGCGCCGATATGGTGCTGTATATATGACCCTGCCGGCCCGACCCCCCACTTCAATTCCTTCTTACCGCCTGTGACAGTTGTTGAACAGTGGTCTCTTGTTATCAAGTGCTCCACTACTCCCTAGCTATCTCTTATCTCTGTATATAGATATTCTATCCGCTTCTGTTCTACCCCGCCCTCCCACCCTCCTTGCCCGTCACTCTTCAGGGACTCCTCTCGTGAGCAACTTCTTATTCAAGAAGTGCAGGCACTCCTCGCCCTAGAAGCAGTGGAGGAGGTGCCTCGGGAGCTCAGGGGCAAGGGTTTCTCCTCACGTTACTTCCTCGTCCCCAAGGCAAAAGGAGGCCTAAGGACCATTCTGGACCTCAGGGACTTAACCAAACATATTGTCAACTTGAAGTTCCGCATGGTCTCCTTGGCTGCGATCATTCCCTCACTGGATCCGGGAGACTGCTACGCTGCCCTCCCTATGAAAGACGCATACTTTCAGATTTCCATCACCCCGTCCCACAGATGTTTTTTCCGTTTCGTGGTTCAGTTCACAGCCCTCCTGTTCAGCCTGTGCACAGCCCCTCTTGTCTTCACCAAATGTATGGCGGTCGTGGCAGCTTTTCTTCGCTGACATCACATACACATCTACCCGTATCTAGACGACTGGCTCATACGGGGCCGATCTCGCCAGCAAGTTCAGTCTCAGGTGCAGATGGTCACAGATGTGTTCGACCGCTTGGGCATCATGTTGAATGTCTGTTCTCACCCCAACTCGAACAATAGAGTTTATCGGGGCAGTCCTGGATGCAAACCAAGTGAGAGCGTTCCTCCCAGAGGCCCAACCTCTGACTCTTGAGAACATAATCACCGACCTTTGCAGATTCCCCATTACCACAGCGAGGCAGTGTCTCAAGTTACTGGGGCACATGGCATCCTGCACCTAAGTGCTGCAACACGCCAGACTGAGGCTCAGGCCCCTACAGACGTGGTTGGCGTCTGTGTATCCTGGACATGGTGCTCACAGTCCCAAGCCATACTCTCGATTCCCTGCATTGGTGGCTGGACCCCCACATGATAGGGGCTGGGGTTCGGTTCCTCCCTCCTCAGCCCACTCTGAGCCTGGTAATGGACGCATCTGCGCTGGGATGGGGGGCACACCTCAGGAGCCTGACAATGCAGGGTTTATGGCAGGTAGAAGAACTAACCCTGCATATCAATATCAAGGAACTCAGGGCGATCCGCCTCGCGTGCCAAGCGTTCCTGTCCCGCCTACAGGGCCGTTGTGTAGCAGAATTGACAGACAACACCACAGCCATGTTTTATCTGAACAAACAAGGCGGAGCCCGGTCGTTTCCCCTTTGCCAGGAAGCCCTTCTGCTTTGGGAATTCTGTTTAGCCCACTCCATCCTTCTTCAAGCTTCATACCTGCCGGGTGTTCAAAATGTACTGGCGGACAGCTTGAGCAGATGTTTCCTTATGCATGTATGGTCGATGCATCCGGACATCATCCACTCCATTTTCCGCAGCTGGAGGTTTCCCTGAATCAATCTGTTCGCTTTGCGGACCAACAGGAAATGCCCAGCCTTCTGTTCCTTCCGGGGTCACAGCCTGGGCTCGATCGTGGATGCCTTCCTGATCCCGTGGTCCGGCCAATGGCTTTACACCTTTCTGCCATTTCCTCAGGTCCACAAGATCCACAGGGACAAGGTGGACGTCATACTGGTGGTGCCAGCTTGGCCTTGCCAGTGTTGGTACCCCACTCTCTTGGATCTGTCGATCCAGGTCCCCATTTCGAGCTGCTGGCTTCCTGCTCACTCCTCTACCTCCCCTGGAAGGTTGCCTTCCTAGTGGCCATTACCTCAGCACGATGGGTTTCCAAGCTACGGGCTGTCATGTGTGAACCACCTTATACCATTTTCCATAAGGATAAAGTTCAGCTGAGGCCTCATCCAGCTTTCCTACCAAAAGTTGTATCCCATTTCCATGTCAGCCAGGACATCTTCCTGCCAGTTTTCTACCCAAAACCACATGCCGACCTTCAAGAACAACAGCTGCGTTCACCGGATGTCAGAAGGGTGCTCGCCTTCTACATAGACCGGACAAAGCCATTCCGCAAGACAACCCAGTTGTTCGTCACCATCGCCGAACGAATGAAAGGTGCACCGGTTTCCTCCCAGCGAATATCTTCATGGATCACCGCGTGTTTCCGCACTTGTTATAACCTGGCAAATGTCCCTCCGCCTGCTGTTACGGTTCATTACACGAGGGCTCAGGCCTCATCAGCAGCCTTCTTGGCAGACGTACCCCTCCAGGAAATCTACAGGGCTGCCACATGGGCCTCGGTGCACACCTTCCCATCGCACTACGCCATCGTCCACCAATCTCGTGATGATGCGGCCTTCGGCAGGGCGATTCTTCTGTCTGCAATACTTTGACTCCGACCCCACCTCCGAGGTAAGGCTTGGGAGTCACCTAACTGGAATTGATATGAGCAAGCACTTGAAGAAAAAATAACGGTTACTCACCTTTTCTGTAACTGTTGTTCTTCGAGATGTGTTGCTCATATCTATTCCATTTCCCCCCCCCCCCACCTTCCCCTTTGTCGGAGTAGCCAGCAAGAAGGAACTGAAGGGGGCTCAGGCCGGCAGGGTCATATATAGAGCACCATATCGGTGCCATTCCAGGGGGCTCCACAACCGGCCTGACGGGTAGCTGCTAGGGAAAAAGTTTCCGACATCCGGGTACACGGCGCACGTGCACATCTAACTGGAATAGATATGAGCAACACATCTCGAAGAACAACAGTCACAGAAAAGGTGAGTAACTGTTTTTTTTAGTCATGGGTATTCATATAGTGAAAGTCGTGGACAGGTCACTGGCCGTGAATTTTTGTTTATTACCCGTGACCTGTCCATGGCTTTTACTAAAAATACCCGTGACTAAAGCTTAGCCTTAATTTTTCAGGCACCTATAACTAACTTGTTACATGGGTCTGCAATTTATCACATAGATATCACCTTATGGTGCGTGCATGTGTCTGTCTCTGTATTATATTATATAAATATAGCTAAAACTTTTTGGTTTTATGTATATGTAGGTTTAACTTTTTGTATAGTTTGAGCAGTTGCAATTTGCATATAGCAGTAATTGGATATAGATTAATAGAGTATTTTTATTAGCTCCAGTTATTGAATTGAAACTAGAAACCATATTATCCTCTGCCTTTTTGGAGCTCTGACTTTTACTATAAATAAAGCTGTGTTGCTGGCTTAATGTCTTGGTAATTCTTGTAAATCACATAAAATGCTAAGCAGATTATTAACAAGTTGTCTGGTATTTTTAGATCACTGAGGATCCAAAGAAGAGAATGTTAGTATTGAATCATCACTTTGTGAGGCACCCAGCAAAGTTCTTTGAGGAAAATCCTGAAACACTTACTGAACTTAAAGGTATGCAACTCTAATTGCTTTGACCAGGATCCAGGGACACATTTTGTCTAAGAGTTAATCTTCTCACTACCAAATTGCTGAAGCACACTCTCTTTCTTTAGGCACCACTCAAACACCATTTGGAACGCATGGCGACAAACTATGGTCTTGATTCTTGTTTCTAGCTGAACTAGGCTTGGTTGAGGACCATAGTGGGGCAAAGACATGCCACTTCTGTATTTCTTGGTTTCTGGGGAGTAGCAAGGAAACAAAAGTTGTTCCAGTTTAGGCCTGGCTGACTGATCTCCAGCAATCACAGGAGTAGCTGGAGCTCAGACGTTCTGACTATAGCCTTTCCCATGTCCATCCCCTATCCTGGTGGGGGTTGGTATGTATGTGTTGTAAAGCCAATATGCTAATTCTGGCTGCTTGGGGAATTCCTAGGTGCCCAGATGTGCAGATTCAATGGCTCCTTTCCCTTGACAGAGGTGGGCAAAGAGACCCATGCTATAATGAAGAATTGGCTCTTCTCTTGGGTTGGGACGTCTGCAGAATTCCTTATTTGGCATTCTCTGGCTGCTAGGAAGTTAAAAAGGAGGAGCCATGGCTGTAGGGCCCAGGAGTAGATACCAAGGCTTAATTTTGTTGAAATACGCTGGGGGAGATGAATAATATCTTTGCATTTCTTTAGTTTTCATTAATCATTTAGTCAGATATTCCCCCCCCCCCGCCCTCCCTGTTCAATAGCAATTTGGAGTATATTTATGTGCAATTTTTTTCAATTGGATTTTCCTCTCTCCTCATTCCCTTTGACAGTTGGCTAAATTTATCTATGCTGTAATGCCATTAAGTTCAAAGGAGTTACAGTAAGGGTGAATTTGAGTGTGTGTGTTTTGTTTGTCTAATAAACCTGTTTCTATTACTCGTCCCCCTTTCTTTCTGCTCATACTTTCTTCTTGTAGTGAGTCTTCTGCTCCTAATTCTGCTGTCTGAATTTGGGCTTTTTATGTTCCTTCCCTGTGAGACTGAAAGTGTGGTGGGGCAAAGAAAGTATGTTGTGCTGCTATATTTTCAACACTCTCTTGTCTGTATTCAGCCCCCATACTGACGTAGATGCCCACCAGATGCTAATGCTAATTTTCTTTGAGACCTTTTATTTTAGTAGCAGCACTTATTAATACATTTTGCAAGTAATAATAGCATCCCTTGGTTTGGCATGCTGTATAGATAGTTGATTTTAACCATTGTATGCAATTCTGAATAGCAGTTGTGAGTATTGATTACATATTTTAATGTTCCAGTGTCTAACTTCTGGAGATATGAACAAGAAGTTGATTAAGATATGCTTGATTAAAGTAGAATATTTGTGTTTTGTGAAGGTCTGCTGAAGATTATATTATACATCATAGGCAATTCCTGCAGTAACATACAACTAGAATTAAGGTTTTCTTATCACACACAAGTGAGCAAATTAAAGCATATAATTTACTTCTAGGAACTTTGATTTGGATGAAAATCAAATCCTCAAAATGGACCTATACAGTTTACAATGTAAGTAACATTAATTTCTTTTTCTAATTTCAAGTTTGTCATTTCTGTGTTTTTTCTAATAAGCAATATTTTTTCTTTTAAGGAATCTGATGGAAAATATTTCATGTTTCCTCTTTCAAACCACAGAAAAACCTACAGTCATGTCCACTGTCAAAACAGTATGTTGGTGAGAAAATACATATTTTCTGTATTTTTGTAAATCTATCTGTTGTTACCTGATTTTAACTTTATGAAACTGAATTGATGTTTCCATTTAAACAGCTGTATTGAGATAACTTCTCCAGTAATTATTAAATAGAGCCATCTTTTCTACTGTAATCCCAACCTATTATTTGTTTAGGGGTGCATGCCTTTTAGTATTTGTTATTTCTAGTGTGTTCATTATCATAGTATCTGAGTACTGCACATATATACTAAGGCCTGATCTACATGAACAATTAGACAGCGACAAGCTGAGGTGTGAATCCACCCCACACTAGCCTGCTGAGGTCTAACTGTGTGTATGTACCCTGCTGATGCATTAAGAGTTTGTTAGGGTTCTTTAAGATTTTAATGAACTGTTAACACGTGTCAGCACATGGACAGTTAGACTGTGGCAGGCTAGTGTTGGGTGGATTCACACCTCAGCTTGCTGTGGTCTAATTGTTCAAGTAGACAAGCCCTAAGACTGACTTAGAGTTGCCTATAATAGATTTTGCAGTTCACCACTCCAAACGTCAGCAGTTTAGCAACTGTTTCTCAATCCCATTCTCTGTTGTCATAATTCAACATGCAAATCATGGTATGAAAATGATCAGCCTTTAGCATAGTTCTGTCTCCTCCATTACTCCATTGCACATTCCATTGACTCCTGGACCCTTTATCTTTGGTTCTCCTGTGTCTAGTCTCTGTTGCTGTTGACTGCACTGTCCTTAAGGTCTGGTGCAGCTGTTTCAATGGTTTGTGAATGGAGAGTAGGTCTTTAATGTAGCAAGGCCCCATCTTATGCCCTCATTCAGGAAAGCATGTGTTTAGGTGACCTTCCTGAATAGAGAGGCTATCCCAAAAATGGGGCTGTAGTAAGGGACTTACCGAGAGCAATATAAATGAACCGGGAGCTAGTAGAGGATATGGAGCACCACCAGTTGATGTGTTCTCAGCCGTTTTTCCTGTTGAGGAGATAGGCTGCTGTGTGCTATACAATTGGAGTTTGTGTTTCTTCCACGTTCAGCCTCAAACATGATGATTTGCAGTAGTTTAACCTCCAGGCAAACACATGGATCACTTCGACTCACCTCCTCATTTGAAAAGAAGGAGTGTAGTTTCTTAACTGGAGGTGGAAGAATGCATTTCTCACCATTGTTACTACATAGGTATTCGAGATTAGTGAAGAGTCCACTAAGACTCCAGGATTTCATACGACCTTGGTGAATGGAGGGTAGATGCCTTTAGTGGAAGGAGAAGTCAGTGTCTTGGTTAGCTCCTATAATTGTTCCCCCTTCCCACCGGCATCACTTCAGACTTACCTGAATCCCTGCCTGGCTTCCTGCTAGCTCAGTTAGTGGGCTTCCAGGGTCCATGGCTCTGGGGCAGCCCAGACATAAAACCTACCCCATGGCTGAGGACCAAGGGCTTCTAGGTGCCCTGCTGTGGAGCTAGGAGCCTGAAAGCCCTTGGAGACCTAGGTATAGCTGGAGCCTGCTCCCTGCTGCAGAGCCAGGAACCTGGAAGCTGTGGAAACACTGGGAGACCCAGCTTGAGGTGTGGTTTTCAAGGCTGCTAGTCCATGGAATCAGGCACCGAAAGCCTTTGGCTCCCATGCCTAGAGGCTCCTGGCTCAGTCATGGTCCCCAGGGCTTCTAGGCTCCCAGGCTTCTGGGAGCCTTCTGCCCTGGGAGCTGCAACTGAGCCAGGGGCCTCAAAATTTGGGCTCCCAAGTTCGATTTCATTTCAAAAAAATTTTAAACAAAATATTTTGATTATTTTAATGATTTTTTTTTTTCAGATGTTCCCTTCTGTGGGAAATTTTGGAAATTCTACTTTTTGTTCCAAAACGGAACACTGTCGTGCACCTTCCTCCTCCTCCTCCTCTTCCCTTCCCCTCCCCCCCCCCCCCCCCCCCCCCCCAAATATTGGCTTTTTCTGCAAAATAGAAATTCTGGCTTTTGATCAGCTTTAGTCATTAGCAATGTTGTATCTGATTCTTGCATCAGAATAGAATTTGCTTTATAAGATGTAAAATAACTGAAGTTCTTTAAATCAGACACAACATTGCTTGGTAAGAATATAAATTTTACTTGGGCTGCTTGGGTATTTTGGACAAGGCTTAATTTCTAACTAAACTGAATTTTTCATCATTATAAGGTATACAATTGCTTACAGGATTTTGACAAAACAATTGCTGATTGTCAAAAATTATTTATGGTTTGTAGTATAACTACAGTACATCTTCAGTAGTTGTTTTTCATAACAGTCCTTAAATTAGAATTGTTGATTACACAAGTATATAAATAATACTTTAGTTTTGTACAGCCCCTGTCATCATCATCTTATCTGAAGATCTATTGTTTTCCAAATACTTTACTTTCAATTTGCTTGTGAGGAATATATAGGGAACACTTTTGCCACCTGTGGAATGCACAGCAGTCGGTTAATAATAATACAGTATTTACACAACAGTTTGGGACAAGAAATGAAGATCACCACCACATTCTGTTTGAGGGATTTAGGTAGGCACAATATAACTACCCAGACACTGGAATTACCACCCTATCTCTTGAGAAGTCTCAAAGAACTCTTCTAAACATTTCAATTTTGTTTTTCATAAGAAATAATAAGTGTTCTAGACTGCAATATCTTCTGTTCATTTTCATGGTTAGCAAAAACGACAAAAGGAAATTATTAAACATATTTCTTGTCTAGCCAAAGATTCTCATTCTTGTATTTAAGTTGTTCATTCTACTTCATCTCATAATCATAATTCTGAGTTTGTGGTATCTAGCCTCTTGGCAGCTGACATGATGTCATTAACACTCTACAGGATCAAGAAAAACAGATGGTGAATCTTACTGATTACAAATAAATAGCTAGGGAAACAGGAGATGAATCATACTTCATAAATAACTGCATTTTTGTGTTTTGATTGTGTGTGTAAAGTTCCTCTTAGGAGTACTTGGTGGTTATAGTGAGGGCCACTATAGAAATGTGTGATAGATAAGGATAGGGAAATGAAGACTGAAGTCTGCTCTTTTTAATAGACTTTGATGTATATAAGTATTGAAGGAGGTTTAGAACAGTGGGTGATGTCTGATGAGGTGTCACAGTTAGGCAGGTATAAATTAAGAGTGGATTATCAACACTAACTCTAAATTTTTTTGGAGTGAAGTTTAATATTTTTATATATAAACTCACACTTTTTAAATTTTAAGTAGTAACGCACATTTTCACATGATATTGATTTAACAGGATACAAGTAGCTGGATTTATGGCTGTTCAGACAATAGTTCATCTATGTGGTGAGTATAAAGGCTTCTTGTAATTTATTTAAATAGTTACTATAAGATCAATTTTGGGCATTCAGTCTTGTAACACAGAGCAATTTAGGAGGAAGAACTATAGGGATTTAAGAAGGATTACTGCTGTTAAAATTCATTATTATCTGGTATAATGTACAATCAGCTTTCTTAACAGTTAAATAAATTCAAAGCAATAATAAGTGACCTAGTATTTAAAGAAAAAATATAACTCTCTTAACTTTTATGACAGTGTAACTTGTTTTGTCCCTGACTTATATGTAATATCATTTTAATAAGTCCTCTGTCATGGGACTGTATCCGTTGTATGCAAAGGATGGACTGAATGATCATCTTCTGTAAATACTACTATGAATTTATTGTCACTTGAGGACATTTAGAAATAGATGTGCTTGTTTTAGCAACTTTATTTTAGCAAATTAGATTGTCCGGTTTAATTGATAAATTTTGGAATTTGTAATGAATTCAGGCAAAGTGAAACTATTTTTAGGGCCAGATTCACTAGCCTTTTAAAATCTGCTTTGTTGCACTCCAACTGCTCAGAGCTGTCTTAAAGCAAATTTAATCTACTGCTTGGGTTGGGGGAATCCCCATTTGGCATAGGTCAGTGTAGTGGTCCTATGCCTTTGTGTTCTGGCCCAGAAGTAAGGGAGCATGGCCAGGGTGCTTGTATGACCACCTGGTACCTAGGTGTTATAATTGCCCTGCTTTGGATTAGGAACCACTAAGGTGTCTTTATAACCCTTTGCACACCCTCTGCATCAAGCTCTGCCAGTACAGGGAGTTGGGGCCATTAAATCTAATTAAATATAGTATCTTTTTTTAATTGTGAGTTAAGTCCATTTAGTCAAACAGCACCATTTAAAGGGATCTGCAACAGTTTCAAACGTGGCTGTGGATTCTCAATCACTGACTATTTTTAAATCAAAATTGGATGGTCTTCTAAAAGATTTTCTCCAGGAATTAGTTTAGGAAAGTTTTATGGCCTGTGGTTTACAAGAGGTCATACTAGATGATGACAGTGGTGCCTTCTGGCCTTGGTATCTATTAATCTTGTTCTTAAAGTGCATTTTTTGTGAAATGTCTCAGATTTTGTTTAAAATATGTATAACTGACCTAAAGTAAATTCATTAACAGATAATCATTAATCCAATATCCGCTTTGAACTGCCACCTGAAAGGTTTGCACTAATAGGCAAAGCTGATGTTGCATATGATACACTTTTATAAGTTCCCTTAAGCTGAGAGAGCAGTGGATGCTTTTACTTACTGTGCATTACTTCAGTACAAATGCAGATATCAGTTCATTAAGTGTTTTCATTATGCTTCAAAAAGTTGAGGCTAATAACAGCCAGATCTTGTGAATGCCGCGATATTGATAGCTATACAGCTCTGTCTGAAATCAGATTTGCAATATCTCTGCTATTTGAGTTGTAAATTACTTTAGATTGCTAAATTATAATGTTTGGTATATGGACAATTGTTCAGGTAACTATAGTTAAGGCTATGTTTTAGTCACTGGTACTTTTACTAAAAGTCATGGATAGGTCACAGGCAGTAAACAAAAATTCACAGCCCGTGACTTGTCCATGACTTTTACTATATACCCCTGACTAAAACTTGGGGAGGAGCCCCTTAGGAGGGCGGCCTTGGGGGTGCCACAGGTGCTGGGGAGGGGGGTGTAGCCCGGGGGTGCAGCGCTGTGGGTGCTGAGGAGAGGGGCGCCGTGGGTGCTGGGGAGGGGGGTGTTGGTGGGTCTGTGGCATACTCCCTACCCAGCTCCTGGAAAGTGGCGACCCTAGTTCCATGTGTTGCCTCCGCTCTGTCCTAAGCCCCAGTTCTGTAGCTCCCATTGGCTGGGAACCGCGGTCAATGGGAGCTGCGGGGATGGTGCCTGTGGGTGGAGGCAGCACATGGAACTAGGAGCTGAGGGAGGGGAGTTGCTGTCGCCCTTCTGGGGACCCCCTACCCCCCAGGTAAGCACCATCCATCTCCCCCACCCCAAGGCCCCCCACACCCAGACTCCTGCTGCTGGGGAGTGAGGTGGGGGGCTGAGACTGCCCCAGCAGTGGCTGGTGTACCTGGCCTAGAGGGTGTACGAGCCGCTCAGGCAGCTCCCGTGACAGAATCCGTGACCTCCATGACAAATACGGAGCCTTAATTATAGTAGACTTAGATCTGTGTCCTGTTTTTAACCTTGTGCATTTCTATAGAGGTAGAGAAAGGCTGGTGCATTAATAATACACTGTTACTGCCTACCTCCTTTCATAATGAATATATGCATTTTGTATATTTGCACTTTAAAGTATTTTAACTTTTACAGCCTGGAAGGTTTTGATTTATCCTGGAAAGCTGAGTTACTGCCAACTGTTAAGGTAAATTGTACTATATGTTGTTTTGTTGCAACAAAATAGAGGGAGCATTTACGTGAAGAGGTTTTGTGTGGGTTTATGAATAATTTAATACATTCACATGTTGTATAGAATTGATATGATTTCTAAGCCAGGTTTCCTCTTGGGATATATGCTACTGGGGGAGTGGGAAACATCTTAATTAAAAATTCAGCTTCTTCCCCATTTTTGAGGGTATATGAAAGTGATATTTATTCCATATCAATGACTTGGTTTTCAGAAGTCCAGCAAGAAAGTTGAAGTTTTCAAAAGGCTAATTCATTGATAAGCCTACAGAAAACTTAAAAGAACATTGTAGTTTACTAAAACTACACCAATAAAATTGTGTTTAAAAAATCATCTTGGGTTTATAATCAAAGGAAACAAATAGACTCTAAATTGTGTTTGAGTTGTTATAGAATGCAACTTGACTTCTCTGTTACTGTTGGCAAAGTCAGTACCTTCTTCTATCATTCTACTCTTAGGAGATTTTCCTTCACTCCCTTTCTTATAGCAGAAGGCTCAGCATGTATTTTATATCTTGTAGACTTTGTATAGTTCTCCTCTATTGGCAGACATTTTCTTTCACTTCTAAAGTTGATAGTAGTTTGCAGCCACATAAATAAAGACAGCAACAGAGTTCAAACAGACTGAATATTGTGTGATATGCGATCGTTAATGAAACTTCAATGGTACACATTCATCATAGCAGGAGAATATTTATTTAAGTTAATAATCCATGGGGAGTGACAGTACATGAACAGTGGTAGTTATAGTAATCCATTTCTCAACTGCTATCCAAATATATGCAATTTAAGGAATTCATAATTCCTTCAGCGCCTACTGTATCTGAAATCTGTAACTGGAAATTCATAATAAAATGTTTTACCTGTAGCTTTTTAATGGGAGCAGGATTGGGCCATCTCTAAAAAGTTGTGTACAGTCTTCCAACATTTGTATTAAACTTCAGTAGAGTACGTGATATGGTGCACAGTGTAGTTCACTATAGTACACAGCACTCTTTTAATGCAGGACACTTACATATGAACTGTGTTTTTTTCCTTAATTGTAACTGCTATTATTTGTGAAGCTTACAATGATTACAAGTGTTCACATTTAGGTGTGAGATTCTGTGATGTACCTTCAAGAGGCACGGCACAGAACTCAGTGCCAGCAGTGTGTGGGGTGTGCTGGTAGCTCTAAGTCTCCTTTTGAGCACTCTCAGTCATCTGTAGGGCTGGAGCAGGACCTGGCATAATTTAGACAGCCCTGGGAGCCTTTCTCAGTGTCAGCAACCTCCTGCATTGCTTCTTGGAATCTCAGTAGCACTGTGGGCTCTAGCCCTGCCCTGGCATACCCCCTTAATACCAGGGCTTGCAAGTTTCTCCCCTGGCCAGATATCAGGTTTTTAGGTCCCCTTACCCCACATAAAAGAGCTGGAGTAGGAGTGAGGCTCTCACCTGAGGTTTTTAACTGAACCAAACTATACTTTTACTGTAAGTAATTTTTGTTTTCCTGTTTTAGGTTGTAACTCTGAAACTCCAGGAATATCCTTCTTTGACCAATCTTGTAGTTTATGTTCCAGCTATTAATGGCAATAAGGTAACAAAGATGAGACTTTAAAACACTTTATTCAGCATCTGTTAAAGACAACCGAATACTATATTTTGTCATTATTGGTTGCAAGGAAAATGTATTAAATATGGAGAATTGCACTAAATATCTTTTACAAATTATAGTTTTGTCTTACAGTGTGTGATTCAAAGGTAGATTTTTTTCAACTAATTTAACATCTAGTCTACTGAAAGTAGCTATAATTCCTAACACAAGTTACACATTGTATATTTACTCACAAACACAAATAGAGCAGTGATTTTTGAACTGCTGCTTGTTTGCTTGTGGTTCTAGCTCTATATGTGAAAGAAAATGTAGAATCAAATGAAGTAAAAATCTTAAGTGAATCCACATGTTCCATAGAATCTCTATAGATAGAATTTCATGCTCTAATAAGAATATAACATTAGGGATCTGTTATAGGCCACCTGACCAGGACAGTGATAGTGATGATGAAATGCTAAGGGGAATTAGAGAGGCTATCAAAATTAAGAACTCAATAATAATGGGAGATTTCAATTATCCCCATATTGACTGGGAACTTTTCACTTCAGGACGAAATGCAGAGATAAAATTTATCGATATTTTAAATGACTGCTTCATGGAGCAGCTGGTACGGGAACCCACAAGGGGAGAGGCAACTCTAGATTTAGTCCTGAGTGGAGCGCAGGAGCTGGTCCAAGAGGTAACTATAACAGGACCGCTTGGAAATAGTGACCATAATACAATAGCATTCAACATCCCTGTGGTGGGAAGAACATCTCAACAGCCCAACACTGTGGCATTTAATTTCAAAAGGGAGAACTATGCAAAAATGAGGGGGTTAGTTAAACAGAAGTTAAAAAGTACAGTGACTAAAATGAAATCCTTGCAAGCTGCATGGGTGCTTTTTAAAGACACCATAATAGAGGCCCAACTTCAATGTGTACCCTAAATTAAGAAACACAGTAAAAGAACTAAAAAAAGAGCCACTGTGGCTTAACAACCATGTAAAAGAAGCAGTGAGAGATAAAAAGACTTCCTTTAAAAAGTGGAAGTCAAATCCTAGTGAGGCAAATAGAAAGGAGCATAAGCACTGCCAAATTAAGTGCAAGAATGTAATAAGAAAAGCCAAAAAGGAGTTTGAAGAACGGCAGCCAAAAACTCCAAAGGTAATAACAAAATGTTTTTTAAGTACATCAGATGCAGGAAGCCTGCTAAACAACCGTGGGGCCCCTTGATGATCGAGATACAAAAGGAGCGCTTAAAGATGATAAAGTCATTGCGGAGAAACTAAATGGATTCTTTGCTTCAGTCTTCACGGCTAAGGATGTTAGGGAGATTCCCAAACCTGAGCTGGCTTTTGTAGGTGACAAATCTGAGGAACTTTCACAGATTGAAGTGTCACTAGAGGAGGTTTTGGAATTAATTGATAAACTTAAACATTAACAAGTCACCGGGACCAGAACTCAAATATGAAGTTGCGGAACTATTAACTAAGGTTTGTAACCTGTCCTTTAAATCGGCTTCTGTACTCAATGACTGGAAGTTAGCTAATGTAACACCAATATTTGAAAAGGGCTCTCAAGGTGATCCCGGCAATTACAGACCGGTAAGTCTAACGTCTGTACCGGGCAAATTAGTCGAAACAATAGTTAAGAATAAAATTGTCAGACACATAGAAAAACATAAACTGTTGAGCAGTAGTCAACATGGTTTCTGTAAAGGGAAATCGTGTCTTACTAATCTATTAGAGTTCTTTGAAGGGGTCAACAAACATGTGGAGAAGGGGGATCCAGTGGACATAGCATACTTAGATTTCCAGAAAGCCTTTGACAAGGTCCCTCACCAAAGGCTCTTACGTAAATTAAGCTGTCATGGGATAAAAGGGAAGGTCCTTTCATGGATTGAGAACTGGTTAAAAGACTGAGAACAAAGGGTAGGAATTAATGGTAAAGTCTCAAAATGGAGAGGGGTAACTAGTGGTGTTCCCCAAGGGTCAGTCCTGGGACCAATCCTATTCAACTTATTCATAAATGATCTGGAGAAAGGGGTAAACAGTGAGGTGAAAAAGTTTGCAGATGATTCTAAACTGCTCAAGATAGTTAAGACCAAAGCAGACTGTGACGAACTTCAAAAAGATCTCACAAAACTAAGTGATTGGGCAACAAAATGGCAAATGAAATTTAATGTGGATAAATGTCAAGTAATGCACATTGGGAAAAAATAACCCCAACTATACATACAGTATGATGGGGGCTAATTTAGCTACAAGAAGTCAGGAAAAAGATCTTGGCATCATCGTGGATAGTTCTCTGAAGATGTCCACGCAGTGTGTAGAAGCAGTCAAAAAAGCAAACAGGATGTTAGGAATCATTAAAAAGGGGATAGAGAATAAGACAGAGAATATATTATTGCCCTTATATAAATTGATGGTACGCCCCCATCTCGAATACTGCGTACAGATGTGGTCTCCTCATCTCAAAAAAGATATACTGGCACTAGAAAAGGTTCAGAAAAGGGCAACTAAAATGATTAGGGGTTTGGAACGGGTCCCATATGAGGAGAGTTTAAAGAGGCTAGGACTCTTCAGCTTGGAAAAGAGGAGACTAAGGGGGGATCTGATAGAGGTATATAAAATCATGAGTGATGTGGAGAAAGTGGATAAGGAAAAGTTATTTACTTATTCCCATAATACAAGAACTAGGGGTCACCAAATGAAATTAATAGGCAGCAGGTTTAAAACAAATACAAGGAAGTTCTTCTTCACGCAGTGCACAGTCAACTTGTGGAACTCCTTACCTGAGGAGGTTGTGAAGGCTAGGACTATAACAGAGTTTAAAAGAGAACTGGATAAATTCATGGAGGTTAAGTCCATTAATGACTATTGGCCAGGATGGGTAAGGAATGGTGTCCCTAGCCTCTGTTTGTCAGAGGATGGAGATGGATGGCAGGAGAGAGATCACTTTATCATTGCCTGTTAGGTCCACTCCCTCTGGGGCACCTGGCATTGGTCACTGTCGGTAGACAGGATACTGGGCTAGATGGACCTTTGGTCTGACCCGGTACGGCCGTTCTTATGTTCTCTCTTCCTTCTGTTTATCTGCTTATATTTAAGACAGCTCAATATACATTAATACTTTCCTAGTACTACGTTTTCATGTAAGCAGCTGCATTAGCTGTGACACAAATGTTTTAGTGATTGAGAATATGATAATAGGTGGTCTGTATTATCATGAATAAGAAGGGAGATTGTTTCATAGAGAGACCATCTTTCTGTTAACTTATAACTTTCAAGCTATAAACAGCTTGAAAACCACTTTTATAAAGGAAAGTGAGAAATACTGATTTTAAGGTGAGGTGAGAGAATAGTTTTAAATGAACTAAATATATTTTATAGATTGTGGACCAGATTCTCAGCTCAGCTCAGTCCATTTGTGCTGCTCCAGGGGCACAAAGCATAGTTAAAGCTGGCATAATTGGCCAGCTAAATATTCTTCTTGTGTGGGAATCCTTGAGGGGCACAGCCTGCCATATACCACCCTCTTGTGCCCAGAATAGGAGGCACTGACTTAGAGATACTAGCTCTCTGGCCATGCCGCAACACGTTGCAGCTGGGTGAAAATCGGAGCAAACTACTCTAAAGCTGTTTTGGCTTGTGCTAGTGGCTGAACCAATGGCTGGCCAGCCACTGTAAGTGAAGCATGGAAATGTGACTTGCAGCAACCTTTGAACGTTGTCGTTTGCCTGGGGTTCTGAAGAGAGTATGGCCAGACTCAATGCTCTAGTTTTATGTTCATTTCAGATCTATGCAATAAAATAATATGTCTATGTTGCAGTTTACTTTGGACTGTGAATTCTTTAAAGAGGATTCCCGAACAGTACAACTTCCTGTAACACATCTTTTTTCTTTTGGTAGGTATAATGCACTGCTCTGGCAAAACTTGAAAACTGCATTTGTTGGCATATTTTGAGTAATAAATTTGACCTTAAAATACTAAAACATTGATCTTTGGGGTGAAGTTCAAAGATAATTTCCTATTAAGCAAGCCTTATTTCACCCTCTTACTATTAGGGATTTCATAAATATTGTATATCAGGTGTACATGTAAAGTGTCTCAACTTCCAAGAAAAACCTTAGATGTAATAAACTTTTCAAGCAAATCAGTCTCTAGTCCTTTACTTTTCTAGATTTACTAATTGGAAATAATATAGGGTTGTCATTTCTACAGGGCTTTCTTCAAGCAAAATTGTATTAAATTCAACTGGTTTAATTTACAATGTACAGCTCCAACACTTTAGCCAGGTAAAAATACTGAATTAAACAAAATTGATATTAACTAACTAGTTCCTTTTGAAATGCAAGTGAATAAATGTTTCTTGGATTTTTGTTTTTGTTTTTTGTTTAGATATACCAAGCTTTTAAAATCTACATTGAGAGCCACTGCCAACCACACAAAGGTAAATTTAATGTTTTCCTGAAGTGCACATAAATGGTTGCAGTAAAATATATTTTTGACAGCTTTTTTTTCTATTGTACATCTGCCTCCCAGCTCTCTTATGTTCCATACTGTAATGTGATTGCTATCAAGTTCTTTACTTTTTATATAATTGTTTTTGCTGTAAAAGTTGCCAGACTGAGAGCTCTGGAGACTGAAATCCTCTGTTCTGTCCAGTGAACAGATAAAATATGGGCAGTGTCTGTACAAGCTTCCCAACCCTGCCAGTGTGCTTCACCTCTCTTTCTAGAAGGGCCATTTGTAAAGGTGAGGGAGTAGTCTGGTCTCCTTAACCATTCCATCCTTGGCCTCTCTGCAAAGAGAGGTGCCACTTATATTAGTGAGCTTTGGTTAGGTTGACACTGTCTGTCAGGATCTGGACTATGAGTTCATAGACTCATGGACTCATAGACTTTAAGGTCAGAAGGGACCATTATGATCATCTGGTCTGACCCCCTGCATGCTGCAGGCCACAAAACCGTCCCTACCCTTCCCTTGACTCTGCTGATGAAGTCCCCAAATCCTGTGTCTTGGTGACTTCAATTGGCAGAGAACCCTCCTGCTAGCGATCCCTGCCCCATGCTGCGGAGGAAGGTGAAAAACCTCCAGGGCCTCAGCCAATCTACCCTGGAGGAAAATTCCTTCCCGACCCCAAATATGGCGATCAGTAAGACCCCGAGCATGTAGGCAAGAGTCTCCAGCCTGACCCTTGTTAGCCATTATACTATTTACCTGCTATTGCTCGGTATTCCTCAGCTAATATGTTTTACCATTAAACCATTCCCTCCATAAACTTATCTAATTTAATCTTAAAACCAGACAGGTCCCTTGCCCCCACCGTTTCCCTCGGAAGGCCATTCCAATATTTCACCCCTCTGACTGTCAGAAACCTTGGTCTAATTTCAAGCCTAAACTTCCCCACTGCCAGTTTATATCCATTCGTTCTCGTGTCCACATTAGTACTAAGCTGGAATAATTCCTCTCCCTCCCTGGTATTTATCCCTCTGATATATTTAAAGAGAGCAATCATATCCCCCCTCAGCCTTCGTTTTGTCAGACTAAACAACCCGAGCTCCTCTAGTCTCCTTTCATACGACAGGTTTTCCATTCCTCTGATCATCCTAGTGGCCCTTCTCTGCACCCGTTCCAATTTGAGTTCATCTTTTTTAAACATGGAAGACCAGAACTGCACACAGTACTCCAAATGAGGTCTCACCAGCGCCTTATACAACGGAAGCAGCACCTCCTTATCCCTACTAGATATACCTCGCCTAATGCATCCCAAGACCGCATTGGCTTTTTTCACCGCCACGTCACATTGTCGACTCATAGTCATCCTCCGGTCTACAAGAACCCCTAGGTCCTTCTCCTCTTCCGTTACTTCTAACCAATGCGTCCCCAGCTTGTAACTAAAATTGTTGTTAGTCATCCCAAAATGCATCACCTTACACTTTTCACTATTAAATTTCATCCTATTTCTGATACTCCAATTCACAAGCTCATTCAAGTCTCCCTGCAGAATATCCCTATCCTCCTCCGAATTGGCAACGCCTCCCACCTTCGTATCATCCGCAAACTTTATCAGTCCACTCCTGCAATTGGTTCCGAGGTCAGTTATAAATAGATTAAATAAAATGGGTCCCAAAACCAAACCCTGAGGAACTCCACTGGTAGCCTCCCTCCAACCTGACAGTTCACCCTTCAATACGACCCGCTGCATTCTCCCCATTAACCAATTCCTTATCCACCTCTGGATTTTCATATCGATCCCCATCTTTTCCAGCTTAACCAATAATTCCTCATGGGGTACAGTCTCAAACGCTTTACTGAGTTCTAGAGTCCTTGTATGGCAAGGGTTTTCAGTTGCTATTGACTGAAGTAAAATCTGAATTGTTGACTTAGGGATGAGATGCTCTGTGTCTTATTACTGCTTTCCTGTACCATTTAGACCCTTCAGTTTGGTGTAGAAGATTTTTATGGCTTTTAAAAAGAACCCAAATCATCTTTGCGCGGGTCTCAATCTGTTTAAACACTTCTTTTAAACAAAAGTTGGAAAAAATTCTGTTGTGAATACATGTTTCAAAGAAAAAATCTATAATCTATATCACTGGGTATGTGGGAGAGTGGTTCTAAATGAAAATAATTAGCAAGGATTTATCTAGGTTCCTGAAGATACCATGCACCGTGGAAGATCTTGCCAGGACTACAAAACGGCCACAAAAAGAAGATCTAGGCACAGTGGGGTGCCTGTTAAGCTTTCCTACTTTGCTTATTGGAGGATAGTTGACACATTTCACTCTTAACGGTCATATATTGATAGATATATATATATATAGAGAGAGAGAGAGATTGAGATGTATATATCTCAATCTCACACACACGCTATTCCAAACTTTATACTCAAAAAGAACAGGAGTACTTGTGGCACCTTAGAGACTAACAAATTTATTAGAGCATAAGCTTTCGTGGACTACAGCCCACTTCTTCGGATGCATATAGAATGGAACATCTATTGAGGAGATATATATACACACATACAGAGAGCATAAACAGGTGGGAGTTGTCTTACCAACTCTGAGAGGCCAATTAATTAAGAGAAAAAAAAACTTTTGAAGTGATAATCAAGATAGCCCAGTACAGACAGTTTGTATCAAATATGAACTCTCAATATATTATTATATGGCTTTCAATTTAGATTTCTTTCCATACAGATTGATATAGTCTATATTCTCCATTTACTCTTGTTTTACAAAGTATCAATAGTGATTTTTAAAAGTGCAAATTGTAACAGTTGTTGCAGGTATTTGAAATGTAGAAATAATCCAATAGTCATGTTATCCATTGCGTTGAACTGTGAATGAGCTACAGTAATTTTAATTTCACATTTCAATAATGTTTCATAATTCATTTTTACTTCTGTTTCTTTCCAGGAAGAAAAACTAGTGTTTACAGACTCCACATACCATGGTCACATGAAGACTCAATAACTGTCTCTAAGTAAGGTGTTTTGAGGTTCTGATTTTCCTTGTTATCTTTCAAAGTAGAGTTTACATCCCAGACATATTAGAAGAGTAAACTTTCTAGAATTAGATTTCAGTTTTAGACATTTGAGCTGCCTCTCTCTTCCTCTAAATACCAGAGATAGTTCAGATCTGTCCATGAGATTCAGGGGATTGGCTGCACCGCTTGCACCAGATTCTCTAAATCCACCAATGAAGACAGATGAGTAGTTCAGCGCTCTCCCTTTTTATATTGCAAATTTTTGCTTGTAAAGCTGATTTAGGGGAAGCAACAAGCAAAATCTTGACTCCTCTCCCTTAAGGGGCCAACATTTCCAATGCTGTTCTTTCTCTCTATGTGCTCCCTCCTCTCCCATCAGTGTAGACAGGCCATATCCCTGCAGCAATGTGAAGTTGGAGATGTTATATCTGTGCAGGAAAACCTCCCAGAAGCTGTAGAAGGGATGCGGATCTTCACTTTGCCAGGAGTGGAGTCTGGGCAGCTTGTTATGTGTGTGTCTGGATTTCTGTGTTCTCTCTCTCTCTGTCCTCTGGCATTGATCAGTCAGTCCTCTTCAGCCCTTGGGACTTGGCAAACTGGACCCTCCTCAGTGATTGACAGCTTTTCAGTAGTAAATCTAAAATATCCCACAGTTTTGGTTCTGAACCACTGCTAAAGGGGAAAAGCTTCACGGTTCAATTGCATGTGCTCTAAGTGGATAATTGTGTCATTTGGTAAGATGCCAGATTCCTTACCAAATGACTCAATTATCCACTTAAAGCACATGTAGTTCTCATGCACAGTTCTCATTCTCTCCTTCTGCCTAAGAAGATCTGGGCTATCTTGGACGTTCTTCTTATTCCTTTCCAGCTATATTTCAGAGGATGAGGAGTGAATACCAGGGCTCAGAACCCTGAGATAACGTCTAAAATAGAACACCAGGCAAGGAGGAGACTCATTTCCTAAAAATGAGCGCTGTCACAAATCCTCCAGAAAGATAATCTGAACTAAAATGGTCAAAACCCAGAGAGGGGAAAAAAGCCAGAAAAAAATTCAGTTCTTCATTTTCCACGATAACCCTGAGCCATAGAAGCTTGAAAGGTTCCTTTCCTCTCCAAGATACTCTTTTAATCCCTGGAGATGAATGTGGTGAAGAGGAAGACCAAGCTTTAAGCCAGGGCAAATATCTTTCTAGGGTGTGAGGGCAAGCCACGTGAATGGGAGAGCAGATGGGCAACATAGAATTGTCCCTGATCCAAGTAGTATTTCAGCTGAAATCCTGGGAGATAGGCCACTCGTTTCCATAAAACTTGCTTCTTGGTTGCAGTCACATTGGCAAGAAGAGTCTCAGAAATTTTATTCTTGAGGGCACAAGCCTTACTGCAATTTCCTTAAGGACAAATGGGGTGGGTGTTGCGTGCCTCAGAGTCATTCCGTATCATAGGAATTCGTTCTTCCTTCATTTTTACCTGAAGCCTTATCGCCCTAAAAGAGCAGCATGGCACATAGTAGATCCGTGAAGCTGTGTTTAAAATATACGTGAGTAGAACTGTTCAGTTCTGGAAAATGTCATCAGTATTCTTTTACTACCAGCTTACATGTCTGGCCTTGGAGGAATCCAAATCCTCCATAATTAAGTGGATCAAGTGCTGTATCATAGCATAACAGAAGCCAGAAGGGATGAGAGCCCACAGAAAATGTGCCATGGGGTGGCATCCTGAATAGAAAAGATGACAGCCATCACAAAGGAAATCTTTAAGCAGCTGTCTGGTCAACACCATTTAAAGCACTACACAGAAGCACCCTTTGGAAGTATGCGTCTAACAGTGCTTCTAAATTAGATTAATATTACTGATTTTTAGAAATGGGGAAAACTTTTTTCCCCTGTATTTCTCCCTATTAACTATTCCTTGAGGTATCTTTCTGATGGCTTCTTCAGGGTTCATGTATGTAGTTAACACAACTGAATAAGATATTTCTGTTAGATTATATTTACTCTAGTACGAAGAATTTAAGCCTAGATTCTCTGCTGCGCCAAAGCTCTACTTGGTGTAATCGGGGACAGGCATCAGAGTTGATTAGGACCTGGAAGCTTCTTTAACCCTTGCTAGCTGCCAACTGGGGTGTAGCATGCTCCTCTGTACCCTGACAGACTCAATGTCCCATGGCTATGTGGAGGAGGTGGCATAGAAGCTTGTTACCCGGGCTATCAGTCCCTGGGGACTCCTCCATGCCGCAGGAATTCTCACCAGGGAAAAAAAGGGTGACGTTCCCTCTTTGTGCTGCTAGAGGTGAACAAAAGGGACAGAGCGGGGCAAGCATCTAGGCCTAGTGTATCCATGGAGGTTTGGAACTACATGGGGGGTAATAGCAGAAAAGACATGAACAAGTTTGAACTGCCTCCAGTATTTGCAGAAGGAGAAGTGCAGTCAATTATTTCAGACTGAGGAAGTCAGTCCCTGAACATCAGGTAACACAGTCCATTTATTTATCTGACCTACACTGTGATAATGCTTATGGTGCTTTGAAGAAATATTCTTTCATATAAAACAAGTTCCAAAATTCATACTGTATTTAATGGCTAGCGATAACCTAATGACAATTATACTTTTATACTCTCTTAGGCAAGTACATATTTAAAATAGTGTCTACAATTTATTCTAATGGTTCTCATAAATAACCAGCTGCTCTGGCCAACATCAAAAGCTTGTTGGGTTTGAGGTTAGAACATAAAATGGGTTTGAAATAGGATTAATTGTAATACATTGCAGGTTGCAGTTAGATTTAATGTTTTGAAAATAGCCTTCCCTGTTCATTTCAGAGCTCTGAAGATTCTCACTTTCCTTTTTTTGCACATATTCATCCTCCTCAGCTCTTGAAGGCTCAAGCCCCAATCGACAGTTTACTTGCTGAGGATGGGATTGAATTTTTTGAGTCAATCAGAGCCCATCACTCACTTAGCTCACGTAGGAGTGTTGTGAGGCCTCCTCCCCTACGGGATTGAGCTTGAAGTCTTCCTTCGTTAGTACCCTGGCCCATGCCAGCTCAGAGAAAAAGAGACTTGGATTGACGTTCTTCATGATCGTATAAATCACCACCACTATGCTGTCAGGCTGGTCCTTGCTGTGATGCTTTTATATGTTGCTAGTGTTTTGCAGCCACTTGTATTGAACATGCTAAAATATTTCTGTATCTTTTGATTACAACTAGAGCATTTACTAATCATTTTCCTTTCAGAGTTCCATCTTTTACTGAGATTTCTGCAAAACTGCACATTGCACAACCTGAAAATGACAGCACTGTTGCAGTATTAAATATTTATTCATCTTCAGATTGTCAATATGAAGTAAGTAACGGGGGTTATTTTCTTTACCATATATAATTTGTCTCTCTATCTGCATATTTTGAGGAATTAACAATTAACGCTTTTATTTCTTGCTCATCAAATCTAAAGGTGTTTAATATTCTCAATCACTTTTTATTTATGTAGTGCAGTTAAAACTAGTTTGGAGCAGGTGAAGGGCTATTAAAGGTGGGCTGATGTCTTCAAATAAATAAAACCTTTTAAAATATTGAGCTTTCCCTGTGTGTGGGTGATATGATGTACATTTCAACTACCGATCTGCTGCTGATACAGAGTAATTTTTTTCTTTCAGAAAGCCAAAACGTGAAATATAGTGTTAATTTTCTATTTTTTGTGCTTCGCATTATTCAAAAGGTTCATCACTTGACAGTAATATACAACAAAATATTAAAGTTCTTTTTAATATGTGTGTTCAATTAGGTAACCATCAAGACCTCATTCTCACAAGTTCTTGGGCAAGTAAGGAAACCCTTTTAATATTTAATTTTGTTTTGTGCATCACTAGTGTTAGTTTGTGGTTGGTCCTCTTGCTTAATGCCAGACTTAAATGAAAGCACATGTGACATTCTTGAGTACTGTGTCTTGACTGAAGTAAGTCTGTCCTGTATCTGAGAAAATTATGTGGACTATAAAAGCAATATTTCAAAAGAATGGTGTATGGAACCCAAAGTTCTGCCAAAAATAGTTTTCGGATTTTTTTTTCTTTTAAATGTGTATGCGCTATTTTAAAACTAGCTGTTTTACTATGCCCTTCTTGGATTCTCTTACGATAGAGTGTGCGTGTTGCTGTAAGATACCATCCAATGTTAGATTAAAGTATTTTTACTCAGCAAGACAACATACCAGGATAGATGTTGCCCTAAATTTTTAAAGAATTATAAAAAGTATTCTAGCTTTCCTCAGATCTGTGTAGATTTTTTTGTTTGTTTGTTTTTGTATGGATGGGTTCTAATATATTTTGCACTGATTCTGTCATGGCACGTTGTACTAAAAATAAACATTTGAAATTTTTAATAATAGTTAATGGTTAATAACAGAATTAGTAATTTGATTAGCTGTGACTACAAGGTGTTTCAACAAACTAAATTGAACCAGTTAGTGCGCAGTATATAAACTGTTCGTATATCAGTAAGAATTGTGAATTGTTACACTTAAGACACTTTTTAATATTAACAATGTGTTTTTAGCACTAGCTTGGGTCACTTCCCTTCCTCCATTCCACTTACCACCCAAAGATACAACAAATGATAAACATTAAGGGCTTGTCTTTACTGCATTGTCAACTTGAGCTATAACTCAAGTTTTTCTCCCAACCCCTGACTCCCATCTATGCACAAAAATCTTTAGGACAAGTTAAGTGGTATTTTAAACTTGAGCTAGTTAACCCGTTAGGGCATGGGAATGGGTGAAGCTTGAGTGGAGATAGTGCAGCGGGGATGCAGCAGCTGGAATTAAAACAATTCATCAGCTGCTTATCCAGTCACTCTGTGTACCTCAAGTGTTGTTTTACAATATGGTCACTCTCACTCCAGCTAGGCTAGTTGAATGGAGTAACTAGAGCAGAGGTGGGCAAACTACGGCCTGCAGGCCATATCCGGCCCGCAGGACCGTCCTGCCAGGCCGGCTTGCCCCCGGCCCCTCCCCTGCTGTCCCCTGGCCCCTGCAGCCTCAGCTTGCTGTGCCGTGAGCGCTCTGGGCAGCGGGGCTGCAAGCTCCTGCCGGGCAGCGCAGTGGCATGGCTGGCTCCGGCTGGGTGGAGCAGCTGTCAGTCCTGCTGGCTCTGAGCGGCATGGTAAGGGGGTGGGGAGCAAGGGGGTTGGATAAGGGGCAGGAGGTCCCGGGGGGCAATCAGGGGACAGGGAGCGGTTGGATGGGGCGGAGGTTCTGGGAGGGTGCAGATAGGCGTGGGAGTCCCTGGGGGCCTGTCAAGGTGGGGATGTGGATAGGGGTCGGGGCAGTCGGGACAGGGAGCAGGGCGGGTTGGATAGAGGGTGGGGTCCAGGGGGAGGTGGTTAGGGACAGGGGGTCCCGGGAGGGGGCGGTCAGGGGACAAGGAGCAAGGGGCGTTGGATGGTTCAGGGATTCTGAGGGGGGCAGTTGGGGGCCAGGAATTGGGAGGGGATGGATAGGGGATGGGGGTCAGGCTGTTTAAGGAGGCACCGTTTTCCCTACCCGGCCCTCCATACAGTTTCAGAACCCCGATGTGGCCCTCAGGCCAAAATGTTTGCCCACCCCTGAACTAGAGTGTAGTAACTCAAGCTAATTTGTTGCCGTGAAATCAAACCCTTTGTATTTACCTGAGTGCAAAAGGGTTAGGGAAACATAAAAGGAATCTTTTGCCTATGTCAGACCTAACTGAGTCCTGCCCAAAAGTAGGGCACAATCAGAGGACCCAGAAGGGTTCTGAACAAGTCTAGACAATATGGTTGCAGGAGAACCAGTGAACATCGGAATCTTGTCTATGCTAGAGTTCCCACTGTTAGACTTAAAATGGTGATCGCAACTGTGGGAGATTTTATAAGGAAGAGGCTAATGTAGATGAGGCTAAAATGTAGACTAGCAGCCAAACCTTTCTGAAGCTTCCAGAGGTGTTTGTACTTGAGTCAGGCACAATGCCTCCAGGAGCACCCATTGGGACAGTGCACCTGTGCAGAACCCGGTGATGGGCTGTGTCTGAATAGCATAATGGAGCACTGAACAAGAAAAATCTTGCACTACAGATTACTGGCACGTGCTAATGATGGACTTGCTATGTAAGTAGAAATTCCCTAGTTCCAAGTGAGGGGTAAGACTCAATTGTGCCAGTCCTCAATCACGTATTTAGACTTAAACCTCTGAAAAGGGTGCTGCAGTGGGTGTTCTTCACCTTCCCTCCAGGTATTTATTTTGTTCCATTGAAGACATAGAAATGTTGCTTGGTGGTGAACATAACTTATTCTAATGGCAAAAAAACCGCTAATTAGAGTAGTCATCTGTTTCTTCGGCAGACGTTGTCATACAGGAAGGATGCATTTCCATGCTAGAATCAGTAGAAATAGACAGGCCATCTGAGGCTTCATGGTACCAAAGTACTGGTAACTAGGAATGCTGTTCACAAGCATCTCCAAAATGTATACATCAGTCTAAAATATTTCCACCTTTCTAGCCTCCCAGAAGGTGTCTCTATGTTACGATGTACATTTAAAAAAATTATTAGCTGTCATTTTAGGACATCAGTTACACAGATTTGGCAAAATAAAACAGCTTTCTTAGTTAGTTAACATGACAGTTAACATGGAGTCTTTGAATTATACTCTCCTGTTATCCTAGTTTTTTATTAAATTCTGATGCTGTTAATGAAAAAGGAATAAAATATTCACTGAACAATCAGACCTGTCCGTTTTGCTCAGTTATTTCCTCTCTGTCACTTGTTATAAGTATTTTTATGTTTTTATACCAGTTCTAACTAATGTTTAAAACTGTGATTTGAAAAGCTCCTTGGCTACATACTTACTGGCACTGCAGACAAATGATTATCTCAAACTGATTTCTAAGTTTTGTTAAATATATTTGATTTTATCAGTGAAACATGATTCAGATGCAACGGTATTCCTTCCACACTTATCCTGACTGCAAAATACTTTATCAGAACCACATGTAATTTGGTATTTTATTTCTGAAACCAAACACAATCAGGTGGCCATTCAGGAGTATGGTTCGTGGATATTTATCAAGTATAACTTTTATTGCTAATGGGAGTTACTGAAGCATACACATCATGGGGAAAGCAGAACCTGAACCTCATGAAAACAATTTCATTATTGTTCCATGAGGTAACTCATGTTAATCTTTTAAATCCTTTTTGGCATGCTCAAGTTAACTGTATAATATCCTTGTTTTCTAGGTAATAAGGTTTCACAGTGGTTCCCTTCCTGTGTATGTTATTTCTAATATGCTTCTTGCATATGGAGGACAATTAAGCACCTTAATTTCAACAGGTAACATTGTGTAAAAAGATTTGTTAGCCACACTTTTTTGTGTGTGTATAGTAATCATATCTTCATACCTTGTGAATTTAGAAACCACCATATTAATATTCTCCTCATATGAAACATCACTGTAGTTTTTCTTGTGGTTTACGATCATATTAATCCCTCAGAATTAAGAGTTTTCTTCTTTTAAGAGTTGGGCCATGATATCAAACAAACAAACAAAAAGGAGCACAGTGTTTTTCCCCATTAGTGTCCTCCTCTAGCGACATTCTGCCCTTGTCAGAAGTTTAAGAAAAAAAATAGGGGTAGGACTTATTTTGAAAGAGTTAAAAATAAACTGAAATGTGTGAAGGAAACTGGTAATCTCTTGTCACTAATAGCATCTTTATTCCAGCTCAGGTGATGTTAGTATCGGTCACAAACTTTTTTTTTATCGTGTCTATCTATCAAAAACTGTTGTCCCATGCCATCTGTTTCTGAGCAATCAACTGATTAATAAGGATTTTGAACAAGAACCTTGCTATTGTACAGTAATAGTCTTAGTATGTTATCATTCTTATTTTCACTTTTGAAGCTTTGTGTTTAATTTCACTTTCTGTTTTTGTGCTTTTATTTTGAACTTTGTGGCAAGGTATGAATTGTGTCTCGATAATTTTTTTTTTCTAGGCCACTGTTCAGATTTTGTTCTTGCACTGGGTAGAGCAGCCAAACCCTACAAAGTGGACCCTTTTGTGAATGTTGTTAAATTTCTATTGGGGTAAGTTATTTTCTGTTACTTGTTTTAATTTTGTGTAGCAGTTTCCGAAGTGTAGAAGTTTTATTTATACGTTTTTTAAAAACAAAGTAGTATTCTTTGATTTTCTTTATGATCCTTTGATTCAGAGACATCTTTTGCCAGGTGTTGTTGATCTGATTAAAAGGCTGTAGTGTCAGGAATAATTATGTATTTTTTATTGAAACAGTGACCAGAAAAGACAACTAATATTTCTTTCATATTTTGGCAGGTTTAACTGGTTTAAAGATATATGGGATGTATTGTTTTTGCCAGAGTTGGATGCTGTTTTACTGAATAAGCAGGATATGTGGTTCCCCCTTGTGTCCCTGATTCTATTTCTTTTTGGGACAGGAATTGCCTACTGGGGTGGCATACTCTTCTCTTCATCTCTAAGGCTCTTGTCTTCATTGTGGTTATCTTTGACAAGGTAAAGCAGCATAATACTTATCTTCCTATAGATGACTGCAACAATAATAAGTAAATCAGAGAAACATAGCAGTTGTAAGATTGGGAATACTTGGGTGGATGAGATCCTACAATACAGTTACAATAAACTCCTTTTTATTGATCATCAGGATTT
The DNA here is from genome assembly GCF_013100865.1 of Trachemys scripta elegans. NCBI lineage: Eukaryota > Metazoa > Chordata > Testudines > Emydidae > Trachemys > Trachemys scripta. The sequence continues at coordinate 53,782,439 of NC_048308.1, read as the reverse complement.
GCCAACACCAAATACAAAAGCAATATAAGGGGCCAGATTGTGGCCTGTACTACAGTCCCAGGTAATGGGACATTAAGGTGCCCCCTTTCTTGTGCTGGCTACCTATATTGTGATTTTGATTTTGGAAAACTGGGAAGACGACAGTGACAGAGTCACCATCTCCTTCCCAGACTGCTCTGGGGCGGCACAACAACCTGCAACCTTGCCCAGGACAAGCCATAAACTCATAATCTGTTACTAGTGTCTGATACCCTGAATTAGAGAATTGTACAGACACACATTTCAGTGTACAGAAAACATGTATTTTACGGATATATCTGAAAACACTTTAATGTTCAATTTTTATTTATATGTACAGACTATTAAACTATTAGAAGCCTAACAAGACTTTTTGAAAGAACAGAACACTAAATTAGCCAAATTGGATTATATATTTAATCATATTTTAATAGTTTGGCTGTATTCACATAGAAATTAATTTAGTGTTTTAGCTCCAGAAACTCAATTTCTCTACTCTCTGAGCAAAGAGCTGATCCATCAGATGAACCTTTTCTACACATTTGCACTTTTGACAGTCCATCAAGTAGGTGTCAATAATACATATAGTGCACACACAACCTCTCACATTTCAACTGAGATACTCTTATCACTGCTGAAACCTAATAGAATTTAGCTGAAGTGATAAAGCTATAACTTTTCAGTTTGAGGATATTTTTATTAGAATCCTGCTATGGATAGATTTCTCTTATAGATGCCCAATTCTTGTTCTATGTTGACTGAACAACGTAACTGCCTGCTAAGTCTGAGAACACTCAGGGTAGGGTAAAGAAATTTAATACCCATGCTCCACAGTTTGCATTGGCTGCCAGTAAATCAATAGATTTCATTCCGAGTTTTGCTGATTTTTTTGTTTTGTTTTGTTTTTAAAGACCAGAGTAGTCTAGTCCGGGGGTTTGTGACTAACATATTTTACAGACTCCTTTCCTGTTTAGATTATAATTTTTGCCCACATTGAGTTGAATGGGTGGTTTCTAGATCACTAGGACCAATATTATTTTAATGAATGTTTTGAAAGAAGCATGATGTCTTGGATGCCTCTAATGGGTGCATTATGGCACAAAGTAAAAATGATAAATGTCCCCTTAGTCAGAGTGCTGCTACTTGGAGAAAAGTGTAGAAGTCCTGTCAAATTACTCCTCCAACACAGCCATCCAATCCATGATCTCTAGCTGTCTTGGCTCCTCTTGTTTGAAATTCCTGTCCATTTGGGCATCCTTCCCCAGGGCCGGTGCAAGGAAGTTTTGCACCCTAGGCAAAACTTCCACCTTGCGCCCCCACCCGCGGTAGCGCGCCCCCCCGCGGCAGCTCTCCCCCAACCCCACCCTGGGTAGCCATGCGGCAGTTCCCTACCCCAGCTCACCTCTGCTCCGCTTCCTCCCCGAGCACGCTGCCCCCGCTTTAATTCTCCTCCCCTCCCAGGCTTGCCAATCAGCTGATTGGCGCCGCAAGCCTGGGAGGTGGGAGAAGTGGAGCGGCCACTGTGCTGGGGGAGGGAGTTTGAGCCGCACGTGTCAGCGTGCCGCCGGCAGCCCAGCCCAGGAACGCTGTAAAAAAAAAAATTGGGGGCACCGCTTTTTGGCGCCCCCAAATCTTGGCGCCCTAGGCAACCGACTAGTTTGCCTAAATGGTAGCACCGGCCCTGTCCTTCCCCCCACTTCCCCAATAGACTTCAGATGCCGTTCAGGTTTCTCCTCTGTCTCTTCCAGAATACAAACCTGTTTGCACATTGTGAATACTTTATCTATCCTCCTGAGCTGAATCCGTACTGCACATCTTCCATATCAGACTACCTTGGTTCAATTGGAAAACTTTCTCAGTTGAAGTTTCTTCCATTCAATCATGTCCTTGTCTCATGTTTAAGTATTACATAATAGAATGTCTCTTCTTTTCTTTTATTTTTTTTAAGAACTAGCCTGTTTGCTGTCTTTCTGGTCATTGCGAACATTTAAGTTGTTGAATTCTTGCCTTGTTTCACCCATTCTGTGCCTCAATTCCACTCAGACCAAACATTTTTCTTATTAGGAAATAACATCATGAGTCCTAACTTCAGCTGGTATCTCAAAGTTCAAGATGAACTGTTGATATCTAGCATCTTCTTCTGATCCTGAGAAAATCATTGAGCTTCTTCAGAAACATCCAGTTTTACCAATTAGCACAATGTGTTCAGTTGTACATAATTTCACACCTCCTAGTCAGCCCAGATAGCTTTTGTTTCTATTTTCAGTTTCTGTTCTAAATTACTATTTTGAAATATTTTTAGCATCAGAATGCCCACTGTATTTCCACAAAGAATATATTTTTCATTAGGATTTTCATTTTTCCATTCACTCATTTTGTTGCTGAAATACCTCCTCTCAGCTGGTTTTTGTAATCTCAAAAACTAATTCTTGACTCTTGGGTAATGTCAACTGAATGTCCAAAGAATTGGGATATCTGCTCCTGTCTTTCTGACACTTTGAGCAGGAAATAATCTCTATTTGAGGAAAAATGTGTGTCACAAAGTGAATTTTTTTAGCACTCTGTGATGGCTTCTGTACTGTCATGTAACACTACATTTCATTAACACTGCTAATAGAAAGCACCATTGTGTATTGATCTAGTACTACAATAATAATAAGCAGATAGAATCAGAAATATATTGGACTGAAAAGGACCTCGAGAGGTCATCTAGTCCAGCCCCTGCACTGAGGCAGGACCAAGTATACCTAGATCATCCTTGACAGGTGTTTGTCTAACCTGTTTTTTAAAACTCCAATGACAGGATTCCAGAACCTCCCTTGAAATCTGTTTTAGTGCTTTTTCACAATTACATCTTCATGTTTGTTCTTATTCAATTCGTGATCCACTATAACTGCCAGATCCTTTTCCGCAGGACTACAGCTTAGTCAGTTATTCCCAGTTATTGGCTTCTCCTTAGATAAACATGAAGATTTAATGATTGATGCAAAACCTAGGCCAGTGTTTTAAAATTTTTGATTTTCATGCACACAAGAAGTCAGATTCTGAACTATTTATTACATATAGTCTCAGACACTTAAAAGGCCATGAATTTATTAACTCAAATACCTGACATTCTTGAAGAAATGGAAGTATGAGGTAACAAACTGACAGCTGAAGAGTATTTCAGGCACCGTAATTTGCATGTGATTTGATTGGTTAACAATGTTCTAAACTTGCTTATGGGCCGCTGAGAAGGTAAGCAGTAGCTAGATCAGGGTTTCTCAAACTGGGGGTCGGGACCCCTCAGGGGGTCACAAGGCTCTTGCATGGGAGGTCATGAGCTGTCCGCCTCCACCCCAAACCCCGCTTTGCCTCTAGCATTTATAATGGTGTTAAATATATAAAAACGTGTTTTTAATGTATAAAGGGGGGGTCGCACTCAGAGGCTTGCTGTGTGAAAGAGGTCACCAGTACAAAAGTTTGAAAACCACTGAGCTAGTTCCTAACTTATTACATAATTGATTTAAGTTATTCATGAACCAGAAATCTTTTTCCTTCTATGTAATTGTGGATTTTTGTCTCAGAACTGTAACAGATAGTAATTTTGTCATTGTAGACCCTCTGGACTTCCTAAAGACAGCAAGTTGATGACACCAAGAAGAGCATTTATGGCCATTCTTCTGGTTTTTGTTAGCTGTACCACTTGTGGGGCATTTGCTATATTAATTATCTATCTTCACTACATATTCAAGGTATTAAAACAATAAATAATTGAGTCAATATCTGATTTAAACTCTTTTTAGGCATTTTAATAGTAGATGAATACCAAAGGGAAAATATAGAACAGTTTATGCTTTTCAGGATTTTAAAAATGCCCTAATATGCTTATTTGCAGAAACCTTTAAAATCCATACTTATCTGGTGTGCTTCATAATCCAATGATACTTTTTAAGTCTTTTACTCATCTGAGCATGTCCTCCTGAAGGAACTACAAACTTAATCTGTTTGTCTCTATTGTAAAGTGATATTAGGCACAGGTGTCTAATGGGGTGAATCTACTTTTCAAACCCAGGTTTATAAAACCAAGGGCCTGGTCTTGCCCCCTTATGGAATTTGAATAATGGGAAGAGACCTTGATAGGAGGAAAATTCTGCAAAGATTCCATCACTGAGTTTTGCCAAATTTTTTCTGGGGTAGGGAAAGAGGGGACAAACTCCCTGTATTCTGTGATCCACAGGAGGGCTAGGGCCATTTGCATGTTACCTCCATGTTGATACCCCTTCAACACAGCACACCTTTTTGACTGCAGCAGATTCTCTGAAAATAGGCCTCTCTGGTGTATTTTGTTGAGGGATTCTGAGGAAGGCGAAATGGAACTAAAGGAAATGTCAAACTCGGTGGAAAAAACAGAGAAGCTAATACACCCTCCATTCTGAGAACAAGAAAAGGTGTCATAGGACATTTCTGGGGGACATTTCATTACAGCTTCAGTTAAGCTGTGCTCCCAAGGAGCCAAAATATCAGGACAGAAGACTCTAGAGCCAGCACAGTGGTTTGTTTATTTAGGCACTGCAGCTGTTGTGTGTAGAACCTATGTAAAAAATAAACATGTCTGTCTTCTCACAGGTTATCAAGCTACATTCGAATGTAAGAATAGAGCAAAATGTTCTTAATATGGTAAGTCTATTAATACTACAGATGATAGAAAACAATCAGCACCCCTGTACGGGGTTATGTGTTTATCATGTCTCAACAATGTCTGGTGGTAAGCGACATTGACAGCTGTGATTTACCCAGACTTGGTAACTTAAAATGGAAATAAGTTTAGTCGGTGGTTTGGTGACGAGAGGGGTCTAGAACTAGCACTAGAGGTAATGGCTTCTTTGGTTCCCTGGAGTAGAAGAGGAAAAAGTAGAGACTTCTGAGTAGCCTGTGTCAGCTCTGATGTCTATTTTATTCTCATTCTTAAGATCACGGAGGTGATAACCTGAGATTTGATGCTATTGGTAAGAAGCCTTTAATCTTAGGATAGGAAGTAACAGTAATTATTTGTCTAGCTAATTATTTTGGCATTTTCCTGTGTGTAGTTTTCCTTTTGTGTTCCCTGTATATAATAGGGAGAAAATGTTCTTTCTTGCGTCTAATTGTATAGGCTGGTAATAACCTGTGCTCTGCCTGTAAATACTTAGCTCAGGAATTAACCATGGTGGGATACAAGAGGAGAGGTAGTAGGACTTAATTAATAAGGACTTGCAGGCCGGGGGCGGGGAGATATCGACTAAAATTCTGATGGCCAGGAAGCTGTTAAGAATGAATGAAAAACTCAATATTAGACCAGTTTCATGCATGGGGACGCTTAGAATATTTTCTGCTTCTTTTCCCATTACTTAACAATAGAAGCTTGGGGTATGTATATTAATATATATGCTCAGAATAGCTACCCATTACTTTCCAAGTTTAGAATTCTATGCCAGGGAAATGAAATAAAATACATCTTTAATTCACTAACCTAAAAGTTGCAATTTTTTCTTGCTTTTTTCTAATTTTCTTCCTGCTGTCTTATTTCTTTCCTTCCATCTCTAATTCATTCTGTCCATCTCCGTAACATTCCCATTTGTCTTCCTTTTTCTTTTATTATTCTCTTTGAAAATCAGCATCCCCTTTCTTTCTTTCATCTTTCACTCCTGCTGCCTGTCTCCAACCCTGCTTATGGTATCTTCCTCCTTTCTCATCTCTGATCTTCACGTAGATTCTTTACTGTCCCCTGTATTCTGTTCTTTTTTCTGCCCTTCCTCCAGAAGCTCCCTGAGGTACCTCCACTCCCCATCCTTGTTCTCATTCCTTCTTGGAGTCCTGAAGCCACTGCTCTAAAAGGAGAGACTGGTTGAATTAGAAGCTTTAAAAGATGAATATTTCTTTTAAAAATGGCCTTTTCAGGGAATCCAAGATGGTGGTCCTTTAACCTTGGCTAGGTCTGGGTAAATTGCAAATCTGTTTATTTTCCTAGATCAGATATGGCACATTGCTATTATGTTAATGGGGTTCTTTATGTTAATTTTAGGGCTGTTGATTACTTGCAGTTAACTCACGCTATTAAGTAAAAAAAAAATAATCGCGATTAATTGGAGTTTTAATTGCACTGTTAAGCAATAGAATATCAAGTGACATTTATTAAATATTTTTGGATTTTTTTCTATATTTTCAAATATATTGATTTCAATTACAACACAGCACAAAGTGTACAGTGTTCAGTTTATATTATTTTTATTACTAATATTTGCACTCAAAAAATGATAAAAGAAATAGTATTTTTCAGTTCACATCATACAAGTACTGTAATGCAATCTCTTTTTGAAAGTGCAACTTACAAATGTAGATTTTTTTTGTTACATAGCTGCACTCAAAAACAAAACAATGTAAAACTGTTGAGCCTACAAGTCCACTCATTCCTACTTCTTCAGCCAATTGCGAACACAAACAAGTTTGTTTACATTTATGGGACATAGTGCTGTCTACTTCTTATTTACAATGTCACCTGAAAGTGAGAACAGGTGTTTGCACTTTTGTAGCTGGCATTTCAAGGTATTTACGTGCCAGATCTGCTAAACGTTTATATACCCCTTCATGCTTTGGCCACCATTCCAGAGGACATTCTTCCATGCTGATGACTCTCGTTTAAAAAAAAAATGCATTAATTAAATTTTGTGACTGAACTCGTTGGGGGACAATTGTATGTCTCCTGCTCTGTTTTATCAACATTCTGTCATATATTTCATGTTCTAGCAGTCTCAGATGATGACCCAGCACGTTTGTTTTAAGAACACTTTCACTGCAGATCTGACAAAATGCAAAAAAGGTACCAGTATGAGATTTCTAAAGATAGCTACAGCACTTGACCCAAAGTTTAAGAATCTGAAGTGCCTTCCAAAATCTGATAGGGACGAGATGAAGAACATGCTTTCAGAAGTCTTAAAAGTCTTAAAAGAGCGATGCGGAAACTACAGAACCCAAACCACCAAAAAAGAAAATCAACCTTCTGCAGGTGGCGTCTGACTCAGATGATGAAAATGAACATGTATCTGTCTGTTCGCACTGCTTTGGATCGTTATCGAGCAGAACCTGTCATCAGCATGGGTGCATGTCCTCTGGAATGCTGGTTTAAGCATGAAAGGACATACGAATCTTTAGGTCATTTGGCACATAAATATCTTGTGATGCCAGCTACAACAGTGCCATGTGAATGCCTGTTTTCACTTTCAGGTGATGTGACCAAGAAGCGGGTGGCATTATCTCCTGCAAATGTAAACAAACTTGTTTGTCCGAGTGATTGGCTGAACAAGAAGTAGGACTGAGTGGACTTGTAGGGTCTAAAGTTTTACATTGTTTTAATTTTGAATGCAGTTTTTTTTTACATAATTCTACATTTGTAAATTCAACTTTCATGATAAAGAGATTGCACTACAGTACTTGCAATCGGGGAATTGAAAAATACTATTTATTTTGGTTTTTTCAAGTGCAAATATTTGTAATAAAAAATAAATATAAAGTGAGCACTGTACACTTTGTATTCTGTGTTGTACTTGAAATCAATATATTTGAAAATGTAGAAAACATCAAAAAATATTTAAATAAATGGTATTCTATTATTAACAGCGCGATTAATTGCAATTAATTTTTTAAATGCTTGATAGCCCTAGTTAATTTATTAGTCTTATCTACTCTACCAAAATTTTATTTTTTTTCTTTACAGGATCCAAAGCATTCAAAAGAAACTTCAGATAATTCCAATAAAGAGACAGTAAAGAACTGTGATTCAGCAGAGACCATTACAGAAGCAGCAGCAGCATCACCCACCACCAGTACAGCTATTGACAATGTTGTAAACAGTCTTAAGATACATGTTACAATCATCAATTTACTCACATGGATTGTGCTACTCAGTTTACCATCTTTAATTTATTGGTTTAAAAATCTCAGGTAACCTTTAAGCTGCCAGGAAAAAAAAAAATCAGCATTAAAGTTTGCTTAGTACTTATCTTCCAAACAGCTGATGATTCAAAATTACAAAGCTTTCTCTGACTATTAATATTACTTTATAGTAGCACTCAAAGGCTCTAATCGAATGATTTAAATAACAGGTATCCGTACACATCAGTTTTGTATAATGGTTTATGGTTAGCTATTATGTAAATCAAATTATATGGTAAAGAGACTTATTTCATAAGGGATTTACAGGCAGGGCCGAATCTTAGCTCCCCGTGATTTACACTGAGAATGCTTCCACCCTAATTTCTTTCATTCATATGGGATTAGCTATTCACATGTTGCCAGGCTGTCCTTTTGATTGTTTAACTTCTGTGTGGTTTATAGTGGTTCAAAAAAAAAAAAAAAAAGGGCGGGAATAATATGCTGTCTTTGCACAATTTGCTTATTTTGTAGGTACAATATTAGACTTGATCCTGATCCATGTAGAACTACGGCTATTATTCTTGTATCCACTTTGGGAATTCTCATGAATTCAAGTACTACTAAAGTAAAATCAAGGTATGCTAGCTAATCCTCTATTATTAATTATTTCCAGTCCTCTTGTAGACCATATAACTGTCTTAATGTTTAATTCTTACTCTTGAGTCCTTTTTTCACTTCTGTGGTTAAATTTGATTTGTGATACACATATATTTAACTGGTAACCTCTCATTAACATTCATGACATTTGTTTTATAAAACCTTGAAATGGAGAGCCAGGTATCTGAGTGGATATCTTTTCAAACTACATTTAAAAATTGACACAGATCAGCTATAGTTTAGTCAAATGCAGCAGATCACTTGTGTTCACCAACCAGGACATGAATGTAATATTGATTTGACACCTAAACAATCTGTCAGATCAAGAACTTCTTAATTTTTTAGCTTTCCATTCAGACCTTATTGAATCCTTCAGACCTTTATTCTTAGCAGGTTATTGTGAGTCTAAGGCTTTGTGTACATGGGCAAGTTATATCTGTATAAGGTAAAGATGTGAATTTAAGCTCCCACATTGTTGCACTGTGTTAATTCCCTGAATGGACACTTATTCTGGGATAAGAATGTCTTTTTCTGGTTTACTTTATGTTGCTTTGGAAGATGTTCAAGTTAAACTTAAAAAAAAATCAGCTCTTATTCCAAAATTAGTGTCTCCACATGAGGGAGTTGCATCATATAATTAGGGCAGGATAACTGGAAAAAATTCCCATATAGGCAAGCCTTTAATAAAAAAATGTCATGAAAAACTTAGTGCACATGAATCATCTACTTCTAAATTAAAATACTTTGTTGCGCAAAATAGCACAGTGTGAATAGTCAACCTAGCCTTTAACAACAGAGTGAAGCCCTCCATGAATGGTTTCAGTTGACAATGCTAGTAGATGAAGTCCTTTCTTTATCCAGAGTACAGGTATAGTGCAGAGAGCCACAGCACAAAGTTTTCCAAATTACCCATTACACATTAAAATTAATACATTCTTCTTAAAAGCAAGTGCAACAGTGTGTTTGCACCAAAATACCTCTGTCCTTTCCAGGCCCATTAGAACTTTTGGCTTCTATGCAAAAGCTATCAATTAGTACCAATTGTTTAAAGTGCTGTAAAACATCAAGCATGTTTTTTTCTTTATGTGTAAAACAATTATAGAGCATTTATTTTTAAATACTATTTTTCCAAATATTAAAAACATGGACATTAAGGTGGCTTTAAAATTTTTGTTTTGTTTTTTGTTAAGATTATTTTTAGCCTTCATGTTGTATATTCTTGCTTTTAGATGAATAGCCTTAATGGGGAACAGGTAACTTCTTTAAATGAAAATCACAAAACCTTAAAATCAATACATCTTTCTTAAAATCAAGTTAAACAGTGTGTTTGCACAACTTTGACTCCTGCTATATGGCTTGCCGTTACAAAAATGGTAAACTGTTTTTCTCTCTTCTCACAGTAAACTGTCAAAAATTGCAGCGCAACTTCCTCTTCCTTTGTCTGTAGCTGTGGTGGCCTTTGGACCAATGCATTTATACAGAGTACCATACTTTGTAATCTGTTCTCTTCTTCTACATGTGTTATGTTGTATTGTGTAAATCTTTAGTTTCCCAAATGAAATCGGAAAAGCAGTGTGGCCCAGAAATGGATGCAGGAAAAAAAGGTCAAGTTGAACAAAGAAATGTCCAGATCAATGTAACCGCTAATCAACATCATTTGGAGAAGATGACAGAATTGTGAACAGTTCTTGTGAAGTTTGGGGTGTCTGGGAAATCTCAGAAACCTGCTTGTGGTGTTAGTCTACTAACTGAAAAATTGATAGGAGAATTGCAATATTTCTCTGGACACAAAAAATCTCTTTTCTTATTAGCATAACACTTCAGTGTTCTAGGTTTTAGTAGGCAGACCATTCTGTATCCACACTGCAGATATTTTGATATTTCTGTTGACACTTGGCTTTCAGTTGAAACACATTTACCCTCCTGTGTGTATGTATTGAACCTACATCTTGTTCTTGGGTTTTAAAATGTGATGGTTAAAATTCACAAATGATTGGAAGTGCACTGTATCACAAAAACGAAATAGCCAAGAATACTTTTAATCATTTTATGCCACAGTAACAAGCTGTCACAATTTTCTTTTCTTGTATCTATACAAACTAGAATGTATTTTATCTATTGATCTATTAATTTCTAACAAATCAAACATTTTTATCAGTGTCTGTGGCACATTTGTGTGATTTATTGAAAGTGTTGGTGGCTTATAAACTTTATCTTTTGTAAGAGTGATAAAAACTATATATATACTCTGTTGCTTTCTATTCAGGAAGGATGTCATAGATTCATACACAATTTCTGTAATGTTGTTTTAAAACATTGACAAATGCTGAAAAAAAAACGGTGCCAGAATTTCAGTAATAGTGGGAAATACTGACCATAATAATCAGCTCTGTAAAGTAGCATCTTATTGCCTCGATCCTAAAGTGACTGGCATTATTAAAATATCTAAGGCAGATATCTGTAATGTATGGGAAATCTCTTCCTTGGTACTGTATAAGTGTTTTAAAACAAAACAAAAATTGTGTCCATCAAGCTAAAATGATCTATAGTCCTTGTAAATCTGATTGGTTGATTCTAAACAGGGATGGACTGTCTACTCATTTCTGTGTGTCTTATCTATCTCTAGTATTTCTGAGGCACCGATCACCTTAATATCAAAGCACTGATCCTATCTGATAGCTCCTTTTTTCTGATCTTCTCTTCTTACGAATAGTTTGAGGAAATCCAGTACCTACAGTCAAGTTACAGCATATGCTCCATGCAGCAGTAGAGCCTAAATCCATTTGTTCTATTGTATTGCATCATTCTTGCCTGAAGTGCCTCCGTTAATTCTGGCTTGTTTTTAAGAGTCATGTAGTTGAGCTGGCTGGGAAGTCTCTGTAAGTTTATGCAATGACTTTCCAAACTGAAAGTGTGAGGTGACATGACGAACTGCAGCACCTTACTTTTGTCAGCTCATAAACAAGCCAGCAGTCCAAGCTATCCGTGAACCCTTAAGACTGCTTTAAGTATAAGATAACAGTAGCTACCTGTGTCACCATCACTGTTATCACTAATGTATATGCTGGTTTTCTAATCTTAACACTTATATAATGCTAGGCTATTCATAGCTTTTGTAAATCAGAAAAGGTCTTTGAACAAACTACACTCTGAAATTTGATTTCTACCCAAATGTATGCTACAGTATGTATGTATATGACACAAACACTCATAATATGCTGTGTGTGTATTTATAGCCAAATTCTGCAGTCCTTTATCCTAAAACCTCATATTCAAATATAGAGTAAAGTAATAATATTTCTAGTTTAGGATGATTGTGTAACGAGAGAGAGTTGCAGAGCCATGTAGAGTTCTCTTTTAGCCATTACAATCAAGGGAAAGTATCCTAGGTTGGTCTTCCTTGCTGCATATTGTACTGTGCTTCTAGCATCGGGCTTGATTTTTGCTACCCTGACCACTGAGTAATACCTTATTCTGCAAATAGATCCATTTACACTATTGCAGTGGTTAGATATCCTCACTGTTAAATATTTACTTCCTGTTTGAACTTTGCTAATTTAACTTTTTTATGTCCTGGTTTGCTAAATAAGACAGGCCATAAATCATTCTTGTTGCTGTTCTTCAAATCCCCTCTAGTTTTTTAACACCCTTTTTAAAGTATGGACACCAGAATTGGCTACAGTATTTCAGCAATGGTCTCACCAGTGCCTTATGCAAAGGTCAAATCACCTCCTTCCCTGTTCGTAAAACACTTTGTGAATGAGGAGAATAAAACCTGTCTTTCGGCTTATTTCTGTTGATTATAGCCTTCTGTGGGTACATATGAAATTTTTATTTTATAAACTGCCATCTACATAGCATAGGTTAAGACATTATGAAAACTAGAATAAAATGTTACCCTATTTTAAGTAAACTATTCATTAAATAGCAAATATAGAAATGTATTTTTACTGCTTTTAGGACCTAAATGTCTCAAAATGAGAACTGATGGAAGTCAAACCCAGAATATTACTGTGTTTTTCTAAGACAAACCTCTGAGCTGTTGCTATCCCAAACCACCGTCATGGGGTATGGATGGAACACCTTTCATGTTAGGTAGAAATGACATAACTTTCTTGCATTTATTAATGGTGTAATTTATATAGCAATGTTGTTTAACCATATTGGTACCAGGGATTAGAGAGACAAGGTTGGTGACGTATTATCTTTTATTGGGCCAACTTCTGTTGGTGAAAGAGACAAGCTTTCAAGCTTGACAGCTAAATCAGCCCTGACACTCTGAATACCTTTCCCAGATCTGAAGAACAGCTCTGTGTAGCCTGAAAGCTTGTCTCTTTCACCAACAGAAGTTGGTCCAGTAAAAAAAACAATATCTTATCTACCTCGTCTCTCTAGTTTATACAGAGCAGTACCTTTTCTCAAATGAGATGATGATACTCTTAGGATTCCCATACAGCAGTCTCAGGCTGAGTGTGTTTTGCAGATCTGTTAAAATCTTTGGTCTAGATTTTCAAAAGTGACCAATGATTTTTGGATGACCAACATGGAATTCCTTTTAGGGACTTAATTTTTCAGACTGTGCTGAGCACTGAAGCTCTGCAAATCAGGCTCCTTTAGAGGTGTGTACATATATATGTTTGTTTCTATTAATGCAGGTTTAATTTTGCTTGCCTCTGTTGCTTTCTAAAAAAAAAAAGACACGCTGTGTCATATGGTATAAAGCAGTGTTTCCCAAACTTGGGACGCCGCTTGTGTAGGGACGTACTGGCTGCTGCTTCCAGCAGCTCCCATTGGCCTGGAGCAGCAAACCGTGGCCAGTGGGAGCTGCAACCGGCAGGACCTGCGGACGCAGCAGGTAAACAAACCAGCCCGGCCCGCCAAGGGCTTTCCCTACACAAGCGGCGTCCCAAGTTTGGGAAACACTGGTATAAAGAATACACTTTTTATTAAATTTCAGTTTATTTTTCTTTTAAAGATCCTATGGGTTGGAATGAGAGTCCTTATATTTAAAATGGGGAATAGGGGTAGAACCAATAATCTTTTAAACCAGCACAAATTTAAGTGCTCCCTCTGTAAGGGAATCAAGTTGACTCTGTGAATAATGGTAAATGTAGCTCTGATACCTTATAAATATACCGTGTTCCAATATTTATGAAACAATTCTGAGCAGATATGTAGAATATGTTTTTAAAAATTTCATTGGATTCAGTTTCCAGTTTATTCTTGTAATTTAGCCTACATTCTCCTCTCCTATAGTCAGATGAGAGAAAGCAGTCTGAAAACGGAGTTATCTTGTGATATTTTAGGGGCAGTCTCCCTTCTCAGGGTGAAGATGGTTGTTGACATATAGGGGAATTAGGACCAAGGAATTAGCCTACCACAGGAAAATCGTGTCCTGCAAATTTAATAGACTAGGGACTCTCACCCCCTTGACAGCAGGTCACTCAGGAGCCATGCTGTCTTCTAACTCCTGTTCCCTATCTCTGATGGGAATAAAAGCTGCAGGGAGGGTATTAATATGCAATATTAGTTGCTTGCACATTTCCAAATGGATCTGTCAGATTTGGATTGGTGCATGCCATGTATAGAGCAAATGTTCCTTAGCTGTACTTCAAAATCCATTCAGTGTAAGAATTCTTAAGTGTGCTTTTTGGCTTGTTTTTATAAGTTTTCAGAAACAGAATCAAAAGCAGGACAGGAACACAGTAACAAAATTAAGTAACTTTAGTTAAAATACAGTAAAATCAATATTTTGCAAATGGGCTATAACTAGAACTTTTTAGTAAGGTGTCCCCAGAATAAAGTCCAGTATCATCAGTTGTTCTTGACTTGATGTGTATTGTCTTTCTTGTCACTGTGACCAAGCATGCAGGTTTTTTCTGCACTGTCTTGTCCCCCTGCAATAATTAGTATCTGCTCCGTAGCTTCCAATTCATCATGTGACCATAATGTGTGATGATGGAAAGGAGAACTCGTACCACTTCTGTTGTTAGCTGGGTCTTTTCAAACCAATGTACCTCAAAATTGAATTAATATTGCCCACAAGGAGTGGTATCATAATTATTCAAAACAAAACTGGACTTCTGCAAGTTGGGTGTCAGCATCATCCTAAATAGGGCGTGTGTGTGTGTGTGTGTGTGTGTGTGTGTGTGTAGGGTTGTTTTAAAAATAATTGTGGTAACTGGAGTTTCATTTAGAATTATTTTTAATATTCAGCACAGTTCAATTTTTATCATTTATGGGGCTGATTGAAATAGCAAGCTATTGCACATTGCAAAATGAATGATATAGCAATACAGCACTGAGAAATAAACTAAAAAAATTCTATTTATAACACAAAGTAGGAGAACTTGGGAGTGCTATGTGATTAAATATAATGGAGCATCTGCATGGAACAGAACAAAATGTAAGTTAACCCAGCCGGGCTACAGATGAACAGTCACATTAAAAGTTGCTGTTGAACAAAAATCACAGTCTTGATAATAACATGAATCAGATTTATATATTTTATTTAAGGGTTTAAAAAGTTACTGCTTTTTATCATTACCATTCTTGATACAAAGTCTATTTTTTCTGTTCCATTGCCAGTAATAAACACCTCAAATGCCAAGTAACAATTAATTTATTATATGTAATAGCTTTTGATATATCTGCTTTCTAAATGTTGACAGAAGAGTATAAATACAGTTTTAGTGTCTGTGAACAGATTTAAACATTCATGAAGAACATATCTGATGACCAGATGTCTTTCAGTAAAATGATGAGAGATTACTTGCATATTTGGACCTCAGTCTTGCTTGTGGTGAGAGAAAAGAGAGTGGACATTTTATAGATATAAAATCCTGCAGCTTAATAGAACTGCAATGTCCTTTTCTGAGTTTGTATTTATATAATAATACTGCTGCTGCTGTTATAAATTGTTAAACTACTAGAGAGCTGTTAACCACAAAACAGCCTAAAATCTTGAGATTCGATTTATATTTCATGTTAAATGTTAGACATTTGTTCAGTTTTAGTGTTAGATTTTTTACATTCCATTTTTGGAAAATAAGTGAGCTAGTTTATATAACACTTAGCACTGTGTTGTATACTGTTTTAAAAAGTTCATTACCTTAGTAAAACATGCACATTTGCCACCAAAGCTATATGTAACTGTTATATACCTCTTGATGTTTGTGCCGATGAACTACATTTAATAGACAAATTCATACTGGACTAAATAAAATCAAGTTTTTCTACTTAATTTTTTTTAAAACCTGGAACTTTAAGCTAGCATTCAAAATGAATAAGTATTTAAAATCTTTCTTTGAAAACCTTTTAGAATGGTAGTACTTTGATATATTAATAATGAAAGAATGCAAATCAAAGTTCTTCTTTTAAAGAGTTCTATGTGTTTTAAAGCTTAAACTAAATAAAGTGTATAAATTTACCTTGGAAAACCCTTACTACAGTATTTGTTTTCTAATAATTTTTAAATTACTTTAGAAAAATTCGGCAGCCTTTCTTTAGTCAGGCAAATCTCCTAGGCCCCCAATTCTGCAAGGTACTTAAGCATGTGCCTACCAGAATTGAGGCCTAAGAAAGAACTGTGATATTTGGCCCTTTATTTGGATTCAGACTTAGGGCTTGATCCTGCAAACCCTTACATAGGTAGTCCTGACTCATGAGTAATCCCACTTTACACTCTGATCTTGCAAGCATGTCTGCATGGGCACAAGACCTGACTGTGTGGAGCTTCTTGCAGGATCAGGACCATAGTCTATAAGGGTTTATGTCAGTAAAGGTTTGCAGGATCATTACCTAACCCTAAGGCATATTTGTGCAAACACTGTCAAGCGTTGTGTTCACAGTAATAAATGCTATAACTAGCATCTTAAGTTTATGCAGGATCGGTCCATTAGAAATCAGTGTTTTGAAGCTTTGTGTGTTCATCAAAATACCAACAAGTGAGAATGTTTGTATTTACTGTAAATCTGAAAAAATGTATGAAGCATTTTGATTTTAAGTTTTTTATTTCTATTGCAGTGTTTGACTATTAACAATTTTATTCTGGTGAAAATCAAAACTTTAATATTCAATTATGTAACTGCAGTTTGAGAACAATATTGGAGATACTTCAGTAACTGACAACTATAACATTACAGCACTCTACAAAGAATAAAAATGACACACACAATTAGAATGCCAAACCAAAATGAAAATGACATAATATTTTCTCACTGTGATTTAAAGCATGTAGTTTTGTGGGGCAAAACATTGTGCCTTAAACAATTACATGAATACACTGCAGTTCTAGCCTGTAATCGTCTGTAGCCTCTGATTACATTGTGAAAGTCCATATGAAGTTGGCCAAAGAATTTTTTCTTAAGTATGGATCATAACTGCAACTTGATTGAGTAGCAGGAGAAAGGGGGATGTTAGTTTCTTACTCTTCCTGTGTTAGCTGTGGCATTCTTGGAGGCCTCCACTATTTTTAAATACAACTAAATTTTCTTTACATTGGTTGCTTTGAATCCAAACCTTAAAATCAGGAAATTCAGAATTGTTGTTTACATTTAATTCCTGAACTCATTCACACACACACGCACACACACACAGTGTAGCAAGATGTATAAGCCTCAGGTGTGTGTCTTGGCTTTCGTTGCTTTTTGTGTCACAATCCTAATCTTCTATAGAAATTAATTGTAATTATATTAAGATTTTATTTTTTCCTCTAGAAACCTTACCTAAAGCTGTAAAGACCACAGAAAGTATTGTATTTAACAATGAATAGTTAATATCTCGGCCTATTTAAAAGCAAAAGGGTATAATACTGCAGTTGCCCCATAAGCATTGTATAGTGAATTATATTTCTGAAGAGAAAATAATTATTTTACATATAACCTGCAAAGGACTTTAAAAAATAGACACGCCATATTTTGGATCCTTCTGTTACATTAAAGCCTTTCAGATTCTTTTATTGTTAATGTTGGTATTTTATTTTATTTATTTTTTAAGACTATGAGGACAGTCAACTGTGGCTTTTCTGGCTCTTGGTATAGGACTTAATGGATATCAGAAGATTGTTAACCCTCACTTTTTAATTGAAGGGGCAGGGATGTTGAATCTAGAACAAAGATGCCCTTTCTTCAAAATGTTAAATAGTCATTGGACTTGAAAACTTTTATTTTTATTAATTCCTGTTTAAATGGTGTGAGTAAAAATCTTCTCCTATCAGTCACTCAGCTTTCACTCTCTTGACTCTTTAGCTGTTGTCATTTTGCTAGTTCCAATCATTGTTCCTTTCCAGGCTAGCCAAAACCTGAATTTCTAATATGAAAAATCTTAAAAAAAAAAACAAAAAAAAACATTACCACACACCACGTACCAATGTTGAGAGCACCTTTATACATCATAACCAAAAAAATTGAACAAGCCCAATAATTTTTGTTTCCTTTGCAGATCATCTTTTAGATTCTCCTCCAAATGCCATGATGGACTCTTGCCCCTGCAAAATATCAGTTCATACTGTTTTAAAGTACACCTCTACCCTGATATAACGCGGTCCTCGGGAGCCAAAAAATCTCACTGCCTTATAGGTGAGACCCCGTTATATCAGGTTTGGTCTGGTACAGCAAGAGCCGCTATGCCGTGGTGGACTGGACCGACTTCCCCGGCGGTGATTTAAAGGGCCCGGTGTTCCAGCCACGTCAGGGAGCCCCGGGCCCTTTAAATCACCGCCGGAGCTCTGGCAGCAGGGCTCGGGCGGTGATTTAAAGGGCCCGGTGCTCCACACGAATTCAGATATAATGCGGTAAAGCAGCGGGGCTCGGGTGGTGCTTTAAAGGGCCCGGGGCTCCCCGCTGCTTTACTGCATTATATCCGAATTCGTGATATATCGGGTCATGTTCTATCGGGGTAGAGGTGTAATTATGAGAGCTCTTAAAAATGTTGGAAACCACAAACAATTTTGGAATTTTTATAATTTCCAAACAGCCTAATTGACTTTTTTGTAAAATTTTTCTTACGGTTTCAGATCTTGTATGGTCAGTTTAAACCTGATGTGAATGTTTTTGGTGGAGTTAACCCCAGCAGTTACAGGTTTATAGAGACTGTTGACAGGGTCTTAATTAAAGTTGTGTGAATGTTGCGGTTATCATCAGTTATCATTCTTTATAAAAATGATTATAATTGAGTTCTCAAATACATTTTGTGCAATATATGATAAATATACTTAGAGCCTGATCCTGTGAGGTGCTGAACACTCCTTGAAAGATGTTGAGTACCTTACTGAAATCAAAGAAAGTTGAGAGCTCTCACCATCTCGCAATGTTGTGCTCTTGGAGACGCATCCTTTTTCTATTGACATTATATTTGAACGGGAACTCGTTTGGGACCTTCATGTACTGTGTGAAGTGTCTATTCTCTGCAGTATGTACTCCAAATTTAATTTTTACTTGTCTTTTCCACACAAATGTGCATGACTTTTGGAGTATCTTGTCCAGCATTATATATACTGTATTAAATACACATCTTATTTTTTGTATATAATTTTTGTATGGTACACTAACACTTGCATTAATATAAATGGTTGTAATTCACAAAAAGTGTCACTTATTAGTCATACTGTGTGCAGAGTGTTGTGAATGTTGTTACCTGTATTTTTACCTATGCTGTTGGGCATAGTGGTGAACATTTGCCTTTGGTCTTTGCTCAGGTATTGATGGAGCAGTTTAGTGCTTTTCTTTCTAAATTGTAATACTTGGTATTCTAAGTATTCAAAAGGTAAAATAAAAACAGTGAACAAAAAAAGTATGTGTATTAATAGCATTACTTGGGGAATTTTATAATTTGTTTGTTCAGACCTAAAGAGTACATGGCTTAGTTGGGACTCAGGAAGCAGTAATTATACTCCATATAGAGTAGATTCCAAAATGTTAATTTATGCTTAGTTAGTAGGCACGCATCATCTGCCTAGCTCTTATAAGGGAAAATATAATAAACTGAGATGATGCTTGCTGAAAAATCTAACTATTCTTTCCTCACCTCTAGTCTGTCTTCTTTCCCAAACTGTTAATATTTCACATAGTATTTTCTTGTACAGTATAACTGTAGTTTTCTCACCTTTCTCTCTGCAGCCCTGGGACCTGGTGGGTAAGTTAAGTTACCAAAGTTGTTTTGTCACAATTTGGTAGGTTCTCATTCAGTAGGTATTCTGGCTCCCTGACAAACTGGAATTGGAAGTGGGTTAGGAGAAGCAACTCCTAAAGAAGGTAGCGTATGGGGTAGGAGCTCCTAACCACTGGTACAGTGGGGAGACAACCCTCTCTTCCTCATGCCCCCTTTAACCCTCAGACCAGGGGGAGGGTATTGGATCTCATCAAGGGTGCTGGGACCAGGTTAATGGGATGGGGAGCTGTCTGCATCCCTTCACACGATGGAATGGAATACAAAAGGAGGATGACTGCACTGGGCACACCATTGCCGAATAGTTCCCAGATATGTTACTTTCAGATGATCAGATATGTTACCTAACAAAGTTTCAGCCTAGTTAAACCACATTCCTGGTGTTTTATCTTTCTGCTCTCTCCAGGACACCACCTGGTCTGGTTTCTTTTCTTTTTTCCCCCATGATCATTGCTCAAGAACAGTTGGGGTTGGTGGGGGTTTTGTTTTGTTTTGTTTTTTGTTTTTTCGTTTGGATTTGGATTTTTTTGGATTTGGATTTCACTGCAGCTTTCATATCTATGTATCAATCTGCAATCCCTGTTCAGACTTCATTTTCTTAATGTAATGCATTTGATTATCAGAGTATCTCATAACAGCTTTTTCTGATTTGAACTTGGTGAATGCATTTCTGGGATGTCTCTCTCACATAAACAAAGTGAAAAGGTTTAATTAAAAGGTAGTTTGTTTTTGGTTTTATTTGGGGTATTTTGTTTGGATTTTATGGTGTTCCAATGGCGGGGGAGGGGGTTAAAGATATAGAGAAGTGACTTACTAAAGGCTGATCATCTGAAAGTGTTGCCTTAGTTTAAGGAATTGTTATCTAACTTCAGTGAAGTTTAATTCAGATACACATTAATATTCATATTATAATGTACAGTGTATTTAATTAACAATCTTCAGTTTGGCAGGGATGTGTCCATTTAGATAGGTTTGCTGAGAAAAGCAGAATCTGAATTTAGACACATTTGAAGTGGCACATTTTGATAGCTGGAAAGCATTTGTGAAGCCAACCACTGTCCTCATAGAAGGATGTAATTTTGTCTAATGAGTATAATTGCACTAATAGTACTCAATTCTGAATGTGTACTATTTATGTCTGAGTTTACTTCACTGAAAAGGTTGCAGTTGAATTATCTTTCAAAAATATGCTTTTGGCCAAAAAAGAGTTCCAGTATTGAAGCCAGTGCTAAATCTGTTCACACTTCATTTTGGCTCAGTAACAAACATAATTTCAGATAAAAGATTATTGAATTAAAAAGAGAACCTTCAACAAGGATAAAATAATTGACTCTCTCATGTTTGTGCCTACATCATCAGCCACCCAATGTTCATGGTTTCTGTTAAACTCAGTTATATGGAGCATAGGCTCCTCCAGAAGCAATGTAATTTTTGAAAATTCACATTAGTTCTCAGCATATTTACTAGTAGAATATATTGAGAGTGTCAAAAATACACTTTTAGGAGAAATATTTCACTCCCTACTGAAATACTTTAAAAAGTTAAATAGAAATAGGGGAATGAAGACGTATAAGCAACTTGGTATGCAAACGATCATGAAGATTACATATTTGTACAAGACTTTCAGATTAGGAATATACTTCCAGGACTCAATTTGATCAAAATCTTTGTTCTTCAAACTATCTGTAATATCTTCAAATTCACTGAAGCTTTCATTTCTATGTACCAATCAGATACCTGCAATCCCTGTTCAGACTTTCATTTTCTTAATGTAATGAGTTTGATTATCAGAGTATCTCATAACAGCTTTTTCTGATTTGAACTTGGTGAATGTATTTCTGGGATGTCTCTCTCACACACAAAGTGGAAAGGTTTAATTAAAAGGTAGTTTGTTTTTGGTTTTATTTGGGGTATTTTGTTTGGATTTTTTTTTTTTTTTTTTTTTGCGTTCCAACAGTCTTGCCACATTCTCGTGCAGCAGACCTATTCTCTGAATTTCTGGGGTTATATTAGTAGGACCCATAAAGTGAAACTACATTTTCAACGGCTACTCTCTCTGCTCTAAAAGCAGTCTGCCTACTCCATCAAAGCATTGATGTCTTTTTGATCTGTCTGATCGTGTGATCCAAGTACAACTGAGTCTGAGAACTCCTCTGTGGGGTCACCTTGGCTATTGGACTCCTTGCTTCTTTGTAGGGCATAGTGTGGTTCAGTACAAAAGACAACTTCTTGACAGAATTTTGCAGCTTATTTAGGATTTTTTTATTTGTTCAGATGGGACCTGATTTCATCACAAAAGTGTTATGGGAAGGCAGAGTCAGAAGAAATGCATCAAGTCTCCTTTTTCCTTCCCATAGTTCCAGCAGAGGTTTTACTCATTTAACTACAGAGCTATATCTCCTATTCAGAAAGAATCATCGTGGGATATATACAAGAACAGTAGGTTAAACGTAAGTAGACTCAAAGTCTAAGGTTAAAGCATTATGTATTGTCAACCACCCTTTGCAAATTTAAAATATAATCAAAATTTAATTTACATTCCTGTATAACATGGATTACTCTTTGAAAATTAGCATTCATCAAATTTAAATTATTTGATTTGTTTTGTTTTACATTTTAAAAAGTACATTAAACTAATCATCAACGTAATTCTTGAGCTGTCCATACAATAATAAGCAGCCTGTTCAATAACAGATGCCCCGAAGTATCTCAAATTATCAACCCACCTCTTTCTTCTGTGGCAAAGGGGAAAAATAGTGACACGTATATGCAAAATATTCATGCTTTAAAATATTCTTCAGTTTTAAGGTGCAGGCGTAGAATCATACAAGTGTAGGACTGGAAGGGACTTCAGAAGGTCATCTAGTCCAGCACCCTGAATTCAGGGCAGGACTAAGTAATAAACCATTCCTGACAGGTGTTTGTCTAACCTGTTCTTAAAAACCTCCAATGACGGAGATTCCACAATCTCCCTAGGCAATTTGTTCCAGTGCTTAACTAACCAGACAGGAAGTTTTTCCTAATGTCCAACCTAAACCTTCCTTGCTGCAATTTAAGCCCCTTGTTTCTTTTCCTATCCTCAGAGATTAAAGAGAACAATTTTTCTCCCTCCTCCTTGTAACAATCTTTTATATAGTTGAAAACTGTTAGGTCTCCCCTCAGTCTTCTCCAGACTAAACAAACCCAATTTTCTAACTCTTTCCTCATAGATCATGATTTCTAGACCTTTAAGCATTTTTGTTGCTCTCCTATGGACTTTATACAATTTGTGCACATCTTTTCTGGCACCCAGAACTGGACACAATACTCCAGCACAGAGTAGAGCACTCTGGGATAGCTCCCAGAGGCCAATACTGTCGAATTGCATCCACACTACCCCAAATTCAATCCAGCAAGGTCGATTTCAGCGCTAATCCCCTCATCAGGGAGGAGTACATAAATCGATTTTAAGAGCCCTTTAAGTTGACAAAAATGGCTTTGTCATGTGGACGGGTGCAGGGTTAAATTGATCTAATGCTGCTAAATTCGACCTAAACTCGTAGTGTAGACCAGGGTTAAGACCCAATGAGCCTTTGCTTTAGCTGACCATAGAAGCAGCTATTTTCTCCTGGTCCAGGTACTGAGAGTTTTTATGGGATATTTTTGACTCTGATTATATTCTTGTTCTTGAAATGAAATGATTTTAGTTCAGAGGCCAGCATAAAATATGTAACAGCATCTCCTTCCGCTCCCCTCATTGCCAAAACAAACCACTAGATAGCTCTTCAAGTCTGAGACAAGTGATACCTTTGGACTCGTCCTGTTGCCATTAAAGTCAGAGAAATTTGCATGGTCTTATACAACAGTAGGATCAGCCACAATCAGGGAGTGGTAGGAGTACAAATGTGAGATATTAGGTTAGAAAGCTAAATTACAGTACAGGAGTTGATTAATACAGAAGTAGTAATGGGCAATTTCAGATGTTTATAATGGACATAGAAATTAAAAAGATTTTTTTCAACACATCGTTCAATTATTGTATTAGTCATATTCAATTTAGTCTGCAGCCAATATATCATGTAGATAAGATGCCCACATTATAAGATAATAAAATAAAACACCTGAAATTGCTTCTATTCTGAAGAACTATCTAGATAGTATATGTTTTTGTCTGTTCATTTATGGGGGTTTTTGAGTGAATTCAGACAGAAAAGCAATAATGGCTTCTACAGCAGCAAGTCCTAAAAAAAATGAGATGAACAGTATATACTTTTTCAGGACATATCAGAAATGTTTTATTTTTCCATGTTACTTCTAATTATTTTTCTCACTTGTTTATATTTTTAAAATATTATTATTTGTATTACAGTAGTGCATAGAGGCCTCAACAGAGGGGAGGGCCTTGTGCTAGGTGTGGTACAGATGCTTAGCAAAAGCCAATCCCTGCCTGAAGCCCCTACAATCTAAATAGATAAGACAATCCCCAGGTTACAGACAGGGAAGTGCGGCACAAAGATTAAGTGACTTGCCCATGATCACATAGGAAGCCAATGGCAGAGCCAGACATTCAATCCAGATCACCGGAGTTCCAGGACTGAGCTCTCTTAATCGAGGAGCAACAGTTTGTTTTTTTCATGCAAGGTGGCCAGTTAACTTTTTTTAATAACTGTTTCTAGGGGGGGAAAGTAAATAGCAAAGACAAAGATGAGTTAATTATTGGGTCTGCTTATGTTCTCTTTCTGGTCTCATTAAAATCTGCAGAAACCTCCAGGAAAAACACAGCCTCTTCTGTGTCTACAAACAGAATTGCTGGAGTGAAACTTGGTGAATGCCCTGGAACTGCAGAGAAACCAGAAGCTTTCCCCACTAGGGGACACTGAGGTCCTTCCCAACTTTCACCTGCCTTATATGAGAAACATCTGTTTGACAGACCTATAAAGTGTGTGGGGGTGTGTTTATGTGTGCTGTGACTAGCTTATTCTGTCAGACTGGTTAATTTAAAATAGCTGAAACCCGGTTAAGTTTACTCAGCCTTTCCCCCTTCATTCTGTTTCTCCTGTTGTTGCTGTCCCTGGTGCTGATCTGAAAGCCAGAATGCATGTACTTAAGAACTCAATGTCTCCAAGCTGCCCACAGATAACAAAAACAAAGCAGTTAAAACAATCTAGTCTAAATACTACAATAACTCCTAGTGTAACCTATAAGATAATCTATGTGCTAGGTACACACATTACTATAGATAGCAAAATGATGCAACTGGAATTTTATTTGTGTTAGCGATGTCAGGGTTCATAGAGCCATAGATCAGTGTCTTTAAAAAGTTTAAATCTCAATAAATAAAGATACACACCTACTGGTATGGCATTCTATACAAATATTTATTAAGAATAATAATGGACTGTTGCTAAAAGAATGACCAAGATTCCCAACTTGAAAAGTGACAGTTTGGTGCAACTGCTGTAACTAAAATATTCTTTAAACTGTCAGGAGAAAAATATATGAGGAGAACTAAAATCAAATGTCATAGCAGTTTTGAACTGATATGATTGAATAAGAACAAGTTAAACAGTGTAGTCCTTTTTAGAATCTTTGTCTGTAATGCCTTGGAATCATCCACTCTAGTATCCCCATATGCAATCTGTAAATGAATGCAGATAACATCAGGATATCAGGTCAATACTTTCATTAAGGTGCTAAGATTTTGCATCTTGAAATAGACCTCACCTTGCTGTCTTCCAGCACCAGGAAATTGCTCTATATCTAGTTTATCTTGGAAATCCTTCTGCTAGATATTATTAACTGAAAAACAAATGTATAAAATTGATTTAAAAGTAACATTTTATTAAGCTTCCACCATCCCTGCAGGAAATTTCTTTATTTTGCCATCCACAAATTTTCAGTGATGTGGCTGGATGAGGAGGGAGGGCAGTGTGTGCTGCAAGATTTAGTAGCAACGGGCCTTAAGAGTATCGAGGATGAGATTCTCAAGGGTCTTTGTCATGGATGGAAATGGAATCATTACTGCAATACTACTAACGTCATTGGCACCCACCCACAGCCAGTCCACTAGCAATATAAGTGGAGAGATCAGTCTGTTTTGCAGATACTGACAGGCTAACCAGGAAGGGGCAAGCCAGAGCCAAACTTACAGGTAAGCTTTATTTAAGGAGAGAGTGAGAGTAAGGGTTGCATCAAGTTGTAAAATGTTCTATATTTATTATTAATTTATTATTTCATATATTTACCACATTTGGTTTTTCTCAAGCAGTTTTAAAATTGGGCTATCTGGATTTTTAATTATATTGCTATATTTTCCTCAGGGCACACAAAGATCTGCTGCTGTAACTAAATGATTAACTATTTTAGAACTATTATATGATGGAAATAGAGAGGGGATGCAGTGTCTCAGAGGTAGCAATGGAATGGGAAGCATTTCTTTAGGACTAATCTGTTCCTCAAGATACACTAAAGGCAGGGTAGGGGGAACACAGACACACACACACACACTCCTCCTCCTCCTCCTCCTCCTCTCCAGTAGGTAGATCCTCCTTGTCATGGATTGATTGATTGTTTTAAACCATTTATCCGCATTAATTATATGAAATGTTTGCTTTCATGTGTCAGTGGTGCACGTTTTATAGAACTCATACAGTCTTGTTCTTTTCTCTCATGTGCAGCCTGCTCATCTCTCCAGCATGTGGAAAGTGGCACTTCTGGTTCTGGGTACTATACTTACTCTGAGGGGGTTGACAAAGGGGGCTCCGCTGAGGCCAGAAGAAAAATGGAAACCTCTGGACAATCCCAGAAACCGAGATCTGGTAAGGAAACCCTGCAGGAAACATTGTAATGAAGCCCAAACTTTGTGTGTTTCTCATATTTAGGTTTCAGAGTAGCAGCCGTGTTAGTCTGTATCCTCAAAAAGAACAGGAGTACTTGTGGCACCTTAGAGACTAACAAATTTATTAGAGCATAAGCTTTCGTGGACTACAGCCCACTTCTTCGGATGCATGTTCCATTCTATATGCATCCGAAGAAGTGGGTTGTAGTCCACGAAAGCTTATGCTCTAATAAATTTGTTAGTCTCTAAGGTGCCACAAGTACTCCTGTTCTTTTCTCATATTTAGGTGTCTCATAAGAATTTCTTACCTTTTGTAGTTAAAAACTTCAAAGTGAAAAGGGACCCTCTTAGCTAGTGTTAGTAACTCTGATGTGCTTTGTATGGTCAGTGTCAGCAGCCATCTGCACATGCTTTAATCTAACTTGAAGAAACACTTTCAATTTAATATACTGCACATGGATCTTCCTCATACCTATGTACAATACACATTTAAAAAGAGATGTATTTTGATCTGTGAAAATACAACTCATTTTATCCAACAGAATAGGGATGCTCTGTGTGTTCTCCTAGTCCTGTTCTTGTTGACTGTATAGACAATATTGTTTAAGTCAAATGGTAAACCATGGTTTGAAAACACAAATATATTCATATCTGACACAGCACCTTGAATGGTTTAAGATCTGACAGCCAATTAACAATAACAGAAATATTCAATTACAAAGGATTATTTATAAGGTCTTCTGCAAAAGTTGTGAGAAACATGTCAGTGGTTAGCGGCAATGTTTGCACTTGTTTGGAAGGTGACCAAATATAACATTTAAAAAATACTAACTAAAACCTAATATTTTTGAACTATAACAAAGACTATCCAGCCAAAGGATCAGCTCAAATCAGTTGCAGGTGACTTTTAGGATAAATAAAATTGTACTGGAAAACCTGAGGCTACTGTGGCTGTTGCTAGAGGCTGCTCTTAATGGAGGTTTCACTGTGTGCCGTTTCTAAAGAAAATGTTAGCAAATTGGGCAGCATAATACTCGGATCACATTTCTTGTGCAGATCTTACAGGCTTTACATAAACTATACTCTTGTATAGTTTAGAACACATGTCAATTTGAGGGACTTCCAGATATTGTAGGCTGTTTAATAAGCTTCACAGTTAAGGTGTGTTCGGGGTGTAAAAGGCATGCATTAAAAAGTTGAGTATCTACCCCATTAATCAATCCTTAAAGCCTAGGGATCTGAAGAAATAATTTAAGACCTTTGAAGCAGTCTGATTCCTGATTTATGCCACCTCTTATTTGGAAAACCAAAGCCAACAAATATTTTTTACTAATATTCTCAGTGTCAGAAGTATACACATTGTGGGGACTGGCAGTTGGGAGAGGTTTTCTCCTCTAGGTTACCAGTTTGAATCAGTACAGCTCAGCTGAGACCTCGCTGATTAATGGGTTGGTGGTCTTTGGACAGGTGTCCATATCACAAGGCCAGATTCTGACTCCCTTCCTCACGATGAGAAGTACCTTACTCCACATGCAATCCCATTAACTTCGGTGTCAGAATCTGGCAACAATTGCTGGGTCTGTGTGGCCAGTCCCATCATAGGGGCTAATGACTGTACTCAGCAAATGAATATGACTAAATCACTGCTAGGTGTAATCATTCCAGTTCACACTTGAAACACATTGTGAAAGCAGAGTGGAGCAGCTTGCTCTGCCATTGCCTGTGCTGTACATGTTTGTGGATAAAATAGAGGACTTCATTCCCATCCAGTTCCTTTCACAAGTATATTTACTTTGTTTTAATGGATATGATTATTCATTTTACATTTTTAAAATGTAAACTGTGTTCAGTTTTTCAGAACACTCCAGGGTTATTTTTCGGGAAGAGGTCTTGATCTGAGAAAGTTCCTAGATACTTTCTCCATGAATAATGACAGACCCAGGCCTGTAGCTATCTACTCGGATCCTACTGCTTCTGCATTTGCAGATTATGAAGAAAAGAAAAAATTATTTCAGAACTACTTCAAAGGCTGAAAGAAGCTGCTGACCAAGGTAAAAGTGATTGTTTTTCCTCTGTGCTGACAGTTACATGTGGTTGAGTTACAGATTTGGATTCTGGTATATGAAGGATAAAAAATAACTTGCTCTTGATAACACATCAGAAATGTGTGGTATTTTAACTCTCACTCAAAGGTGATTGAAATTTATTTAAGGAGAAATTTCTGGGGAGTTAATTTCTTTCTGGAATAACAGGAGTATATGCATGGTAGGAAGTATTCTGAAGTCAGAAGTTTATGCACTGCTTATGTCTCTAATTTATTTCCAGAGACACATACTTGACATTTGCTGGATTAAACAGGGAAAGATTTCAAGAGATCAAGTAAAACCTAGTACAATCTAAATTTTTCTAATGGAGGCAGATAGCCTCCCATGATATGTGCACATCAAGGAAAAAACAGACTAAAAAAAGAAAACATTACAGTAACAAAGAGTAATCGGCCTTTTAAATCTCTGTAAATGTGATGTTTTTATTTCTTCAATTAAAAGTGAAGGTTGGATAAAATAGTGTGCAAACTGATTCTATACTATATGAATCAAGCTTAGTATATCCATGACCAAATGTACTGCAGGGAACTTGGTTATTTATTTTGTATACTATATAAATAATAATCCTCTTTATGACAACAGGATGAGAGTAGCTAAGTATTATTGTCCCCATTCTACAAACAGTAAGAACTTCAATAGGATTTGGATCCCGCTCAGGGACCTACAAGGAGTCAGTGGCAGTGAAGGTTAAAACTCAGGAGTTCCTGGCTGCCAGTCCTGTGCTTAGCTCACTAGTCCATGGCTCTGTCTGAACTATGTAGCACACCACCACCATTCATTACATTATAGTGACAATTGTATTAATATTTTCATTTTAAATCACCTTTTGATGGGTTTAATTTGGAAAAAAAATCAGCACCACACAATGTAAAATGGATTAAAAAGTGGTTTTAAAAGATGTGCTCTACCTCAATCAGAATGTATTAGTTTGGTGAAGGAATTATGGAGTAAAAATCTATGGCTTGTGTCACGCAGGAAGACAGACTAAATAATCATAGTGATCCCTTCTGGCTTTAAAATTTGTGAAGCTATGAAAATTCTAAACTCAAATAAATTCAAATGTGATTTAAATGACTTTGGGTTGTTTTTAGTAATAAATAGTGGGTAAGAGATGGTTTCCGAACATAAATTTCTGGCTGTTCATAAATGAAAATATTTGCTTTGAGTGTTCTTACAAAATAGTTTATATTTACTGTGAAATTACTAAATTACTGGACACTTGTGTTTTGCTGCATCGGCCACACAGAGGATAACTCAAGGTCTGGGGCCTAAGGAACATAAAACAACACTGATGTTTGACACAAACTGATGAAGACCTAGAAACACAGAATTAACTATGCTCCCCTATCCTTGATTTACTCTGTTGTCTAAATATTGCATCACATAAGATCAGATTCTGGGCCCCCAAAATATGATTCTGTTGTTAACTTGATGAAGATTTAGGGGCTGAAAGACTCGGCATTTTAAAAAAAAAATTTAATTCTAACCAGGGTTTGTGTTCGTTAATTACAACTTCCTAATCTCTCCACCCTATCAGTCTTGCAGCAACATAATGTGCTAAACACAGCAGAACTGTACATTTCCACTCTAGGTGGGGACAGGATTTGAAATCCAGTCCTCAGGCACCACAGAGCTGTATTCTGGGTCTCCGTGCCATAATCATGCAGGGAGATGGGCAAGAATGGAAATTGTGTATTTGTACGTATGCAGCCAATGGCTGGTCCTATGAAAGGTGAGTGGCCAGAAACAAGCAGCCACAGTAGCTCCACTGACACTACATGGCCTTGAGGAATCTGTTCCTCACCCTGACCCTTACAGAGATTACTCCCAGTCAGAAAAGATAATTTACTGGTTAACAATGCTCATGCTAATAATTTGGGATTTATGAGCCCATCTAAGTCAGTGGGAGTGTTTCAGTTCGGGTCCTTTGGCTTTGGATCTGACCCCATGTGCTTTTAAATGCTCCTACTTACCATTCTTATTTTATTATTTATTTGTTTTTCCTTTCAGGTGGTTACTTTTGGACTTCATGTGAATTGGAAGCATACATGGCAAAATGTTACTGCTTTGGGGTTTCTAACTATTATCTGACAATTTAACATTTTCTTCAGCATCCGAGTCTTAACATATACAAATCTGACATCTGGCTGCAATTGCCATATTTGCTCACTTTTCAGGTGGTGAGGTATGGATGGTTGTGAAGATTGGTCTGACAAGATTTTACTTGTTGAAATGTAAATGAAGGAAAAGTTCAATCTGATGTAGTATGTCTGACTATTCCTAATTGTCTTTGTCAAGGAATGTAAATAAATGTTACCTTTTAAATTGATTACATCTAGGTTTTAGATATCTGTTTTCTTGAATGGAATTTTACTGAGTCTTCATTACAGTGCTTTGTATTTGGTTTGGAGATGTGTGGAATTTAAAAAAAAAACCACCACTTCAGTCATTACAGAAACCCATCTCTTTGTTCTCTATTTGTACAGCACCTAGCACAAAGGGCCCTCGTCCCTGACCGGGGCTCCTCGGCGCTACCACAATACAAATAATAACCTTTTTAAATCTTCATGAAAGAAAGATAGACTCATCAGATGTATACATCTGAGAGAGATCCCAAGATCATCCTACTGAAAAAGGCAGAAGATAATACAAAAAGAGCCTCCATAAACGTGGAAATAAGAAAAACCCTGTGAAGTCCTAAGACATACATTATTAATGTCATATTCAAGGTCTCATTCAGATACACAATAGCCATCAGAGTACGTAAATGTTTTGGCTTTTATGTTTTGATAGGAATCTCATAGTAAAGAATCCCTATGATTCCCACAATTTAGTAATTAAACTAATAAATTATTCGTAAGAGCCCATCTTACTATTTCTGCTCTGACCATTCCTTATGTAGCTGAACCATTACAGATTTCCAGTACCATATTCTAAAATGGCATCAGGAAATCCTGCATTCAGATTACCACAGGTACTTCTCATTTGGAAGGTACAGCATTGATCCTGAGAAGACTTTTACACACATGCTTAATGCTCCACATGTGAGTTGTCCTACTGACTGAAGTTAAAGGATGAAATCCTGGCCCAATTAAAGTCGATGGCAAAAGTCCCATTGACTTCACTAGGATCAGGATTTCACCCAACTTGAGCACATGGATGAGTCTTTGCAGAATCAGAGCCTAATCCCTTGTTTAATAATAGGTATGAAATATGGAGGTACTAGCTCCACTGTTGTTTCAGTACTGACATGGTCACCAGCTATAGGTGCGCACTTGTAGAACCGGGACAAGAAGGCAGGCCACTGGCTTCAAAACACAGGCATCTATCATCTAAACTAAACTCCTTTAGCTGTTAGTCGTTGAAAGGATTTTATTTTACAAACCAGGTATGTAGTCTGGACCCATCTAGCCCACCAAATGGAGAATTTTTTTTTTCTTAAGGAACAGGAGACTGACTAGCATATTTAGAAAAGCCTATAGAAGTTGATGTAAGTTAATGCAAACTCAGAAGCTAGAATACATATCT
This sequence comes from Trachemys scripta elegans, assembly GCF_013100865.1. Taxonomy (NCBI): domain Eukaryota; kingdom Metazoa; phylum Chordata; order Testudines; family Emydidae; genus Trachemys; species Trachemys scripta. The sequence goes on along the minus strand of NC_048308.1, from coordinate 53,750,258 downwards.
GTAAGTGATTTCATCTGTTTTATAATACAATAATTGCTCTAGAAACATAATCACTGCCCTATTCCAGATGAGTCATAGAAATGGTTCTGCTACTGTTTCCACTTGATGAAAAGAAAAGAAAAACTACAGATGTCTTTCCTCCAAACAATCAATGTAATCAGTAAAACTGGAGTTATTAAATATGCATCTAACCTTTGTGTATTTCCTGTATCAGTTGGCTCATCTAACACTGCCTTTCATTTTCACTAATACAAAGTGAGGGCAACGTGGGTGTAAACTGCTCTTATTATGACTTCGTAGCATTTCATAATACTTAGTCCTGCTCTGAGTGCAGGGGACTGGTCTCTTTCAGTCCTATAATTCTATGATTCATACACACTTTGAACTGTGCTGCACAAGAATCTGACTTAATCCTGAGCAAATCTAGGGTGCTTTCCCAATATAGATTTCCATAAATGTTTACATCCAATGGTATCGTTATAAATTAGGGAGATAGACTTCTTTTCTTCCTGGATAGCTGCATCCATTTATTTGATTTATCTGTGTCCTTCTAATATACCTATTGCTGTAGTTTATGTTCTAGTCGTAGTCCTTCACTTCCTTTATCTAGTCAGGATTCAGTAACTCCAGTCTACTGTGATCTTTGAACCACTTAAAACAGTACAAGGAATGGGAGATGCCCTTTCAGCTATCAATACCTTCCTTAGAGGTTTTTAAGGTCAGGCTTGACAAAGCCCTGGCTGGGATGATTTAGTTGGGAATTGGTCCTGCTTTGAGCAGGGGCTTGGACTAGATGACCTCCTAAGGTCTCTTCCAACCCTGATATTTTATGATATTCTATTATTCTAATACGTACCTCCTTGATGCAAAGACCACTGAAGTTAAAGGAAAGACATCAATGGAAATAGACTTTGGATCGGCCCCATACAGAACACTGGGCTGTAAATAAGGGTTTATTATGAAAAGAGTGGTGTATCCGGGGTAATTTTAGTGTTTAGGAAAGATGTTGGGTAAACTCAGTATAGGAAATGCTTAAGTTCAGAGCCCTTGGGAGGTGATGCATAGCAGTCAGTACACTTACCGGCCCCCCCTGACAGCTCTGCCTAATGTATGCAGTGTTGGTGTAGTGCTGTCAGTCCCTAGGGTGACCAGGTGAGAGGAAGAAAATATCGGGACACATGGGGGAGGGGGAGGTCCACCGGCAGAGCAAAAAAAAAAAAAAAGCTGAGTGCTGTCGGCGGAGCAAAATATCGGGACAAATTGCGTCCCGACCAATCTTTGGTCGGGACGCGGGACAAACACCTAAATACGGGGACGGTCCCGCTTTGATCGGGATGTCTGGTCACCCTATTAGTCCTAGAATATTAGAGAGACAAGGTGAGGCAGGTAAAATATCTTTTATTGAATCACCTTCTCTGGGGGAGAGAGACGCTCTCCAGCTCCACCGAGCTCTTCCTCAGGCCGGCCACGAGCTCGGGGTCGCACCCAGGGCCAAGTGGCATCAGGCTGCTTAGCATCACTACGTACCCCGTGGGGAGGGAGGGGTAGGACAGAGCGGCCCCTGGCCCCGGCCCCACCCTCCGCCACTTGTGGCCCCGCCCGCCCAACCCCCTTCCACCATCGCCCTGCTGCCCCCCTCCCTCTGTGCCCAGGAGACCAGCGGCTTCGCATCCGTACCGCGCATGCTCAGAGCTCAGCCAGCCTGCGCTACCCCGGAACTGTTGCGCGGCGGCAGCGAGCTGCGGTCGGACCCGATTAACAAGGGACGCGAGTCCGTGCGCGAAACAACCCCCCAGTCCCCGGGTTCGCGGCGCAGCGGCAGGCGCGCGATGTCGGGCTTCAGCCCCGAGCTGATCGATTACCTGGAGGGGAAAATCTCCTTCGAGGAGTTCGAGAGGCGCCGAGAGGAGCGCAAGAGCCGCGAGAGGAAGGTGAGGGGCCCGGCCGCTCCCCTCAGGCGGGTCACGCCGTTCGTTGGCCCGTTAGAGCCGGCCCCGGTGCCCCTTCGCTGGGAGGCTCCGCGCGCGTGTGCACACTGTGCGGGCATGCGGGGAGTTACAGGGGCCCCAGGAGTGGCTGGGAGCCGCCGTGTCGAAAACTGAGTGCATCTAGCCGCGGGGGGATGGCCGGGGATGGTGCAGGAGAATGGCCGGGGGGGTGTGTGTGTGCGTGGGGGGGATGGCCTGGAGGAGGATGAGTGGCCGGGGAGGGTGCAGGGTAATGGCCGGAGGGATGGCCTGGAAAGGGGTGAGGGGGGGTGGCCGGGGAGTTTGCAGGGCAATGGCCTTGGAATGCGTAGGGCGGCTGTTTTAATGACAGAACCAGGCTACATAGAGTTGTTTTTGGCAATCTCTGGATGCGCGGAGAAATTTCTAAACTTCAGTTTTAGGGTACGTCTTCACTACCCGCCGTATCGGCGGGTAGCAATCGATCTATCCGGGAGTGATATATCGTGTCTCGTTAAGACGCGCTATGTCGACTCTGGAACTCCACCAGAGCGAGCGGCGGTAGCGCAGTCGACGGGGAGCCGCGGCCGTCGATCCCGCGCCGTGTGGACCTCAGGTAATTCGATCCAAGATACTTTGACTTCAGCTATGCTATTTGCGTAGCTGAAGTTGCGTATCTTGGATCGATCCGCCCCCTAGTGTAGATCAGCCCTGCGGGTCTGCTGTGCTTCCTGCAGCAGGCAGGGCACAGACCGGGGATGCCCAGCAGGGTATAAATAGCAGTGTAGACAGTGAAATGGTTTAGGCAAGTAAAGTGCCCTATGTTCTTAACTCCCATGGGTGTGTAGCTTACACAAATCACTACATGCCCAAGCAGTGCCTATCACATCTACACTGCAGTTTTTGGCAGTGTAGTGTCCACAGTGTTGCGTCCCTGCTGCCAGAGCTTTTCCATGCCAGAGTGACCGTCCCTGCTGTGGGGAAAGGCTCTGTCAGTGGGGAACTGCTGGAGCCTTTCCCTGCTGCCAGAGCCTTTCCCCATTACCTCCCTGCTGCCAGAGCCTTTCCCCATTACCTCCCTGCTGTCAGAGCCTTTCACTTTGGTATGTAGGTATGTGCTGCAGTGACACGTGTGGGCGCAGCCTAACTTCCACCGCGGCATGTAGCTACGCATATAGTGTCTGTTCTCTTCATGTGGGCATTGTTAATCCGTGAAATACTTTGTGCATTTTGAACTTAATTTATGATCTTGAGATACATGTGAGAAATTATTATTATTTGATAACTGTTAAAATAAGACTCTTGTACATTGCCATGTTTCTGGAAAGACAAGGGCAATTCTTGGTGAACGGAGCCCGACGCCATAAGAAATGGCAGTTCCTTTTGCAGAGTGGGTAGGTGTCTGGCTCCGAAGAGAATCTTGGCATTCCCTGGCAGGAATGCTGGCACACTGCAGAGTTTGGAGTGGGTTAAAATTGGAGAAAATGAGGATTATACTCAAAGTTCCCTCAGGGACATGAAGGCCATGCATTTTTCATTCCCATAATGAAATAAATATAATTTTGTACATATACAAAGGTTTTGTTTTGATTCATTATTCCTGACTGTAGCTTTTAAGATGTTTCTCGATTTGCTAGCAGGAGTTATCTTATTTTATAAACATGCTATTTTTGTAGACTAAAAACTGCCCCTCTTATTTTCTAGGCAATTTTTGTTTAGTTAACGAAAAGAAACGTAGATTATGTTGGAAATTTGGAACATCTGATCTTTTCTTTTTCTTTATGTAATTTCATGATACAAGAAGCAACTCCTTCAAAGATTATTGAAGTGCTCTTTTCATCGCTTCATTTATTTGTATATTTTCCATTATATTCCAACTACAGTAAATAGGAGAGCCATTGCTGTGGGCCATTGAAATTGCTGTTCCACAGCAAAAATACTTTGTTCCTCCAGAGGAGGCCTTACTGGTCAGGAGAGCATTACACCATTTTTATCCAAATTTTTTAAGGGTCATAGGATATCAGGGTTGGAAGGGACCTCAGGAGGTCATCTAGTCCAACCCCCTGCTCAAAGGAGGACCAATCTCCAACTACTTTTTTTTTTTCCCCAGATCCCTAAATGGCCCCCTCGAGGATTGAACTCCCAACCCTGGGTTTAGCAGGCCAATGCTCAAACCACTAAAGAAACTATTAATTGCAACATCTAACCATGTAGTGGTTTCAGCATTGCATTTAATTTTGATAAGGGAGGCAAGCTTTTAAAAGTATTCATGATGTTTGTTTACAGTTTTGTTCACTTGGATAGTCGCACCTCGTTTTTTTGTGAGATATTGGGAACCATATAATCTTATTCCAGTGTATTTCAATACAAGCCGTATTCTTCAAGAGACTTCATTCAAAACTAATGTAGGACAACAGTGTACAGTCAGAATTTGAGTTCACTTTGCACTGATGAGAACAGAAGTTTCTTAAAAGCAATGTTGGTGCCTGTTTTAATGGAATAATATAGCATCTGTTCCATCAGCAATGCAAAAAGCCAGAAACCCATAGTCTAAATGCCAGTAATTATAAACACAGGTGGAACAGTAAAATTAAATTAGTTTTTGCAAACCTTGTGACTAATTTTGTTGATATCTAGGATGGAGAAAGTGTACCTACTGAGGAAAATACATATGACCCAGATGCTCCATCTACATCTGGAAAAGGATCTGGTAAATCCCGGAGTCGCAGTGAAACGGAAGGTACGTGTCACTATGCTGGCTTAAGTGAAGAAATGTAAAAATCACAGTATTTTGTTGCTGAAACCGTGTGTTCTTTGATAGGTTACTGTCAAGGCTGATTCCCCACTCTGGCACTTCGAGTGCAGAAGGTGGGGGGCCCGCAGGGACTCTAAAAATTAATACTGGCCACTCCAGGCTTGTATTAAACTCCCAAGGTTACAGATTCTCTCTGACCTTGGGTGGGTAGATGCTGTCACCACCCAAATGCAAAAAACCCTTTTTACCCAGGAAGGCGCACTTGGGAATTCCTCCCTGTGGGGTACCCTCAAGCCCTTTCACACCCCCTCCGGGGAAGAGCTGAGAAAGGAAACAAAGGAAATCAGCTGTTACCACCAGCTAATTAAACAACACGTGCACAAACCTCTTAGGACACAAAAAAACAATCCTGTTCTTAAAAAAGGTAAACTTTATTAAAAACAGAAAGAAAGAAAATACATCTGGAACTTAGGCTATTGCTAGATTTAAAAAGAGCAAATATAATAATTAAGCATCAAGAATGGTTTTCTTGAGGTCCAGCTTAAAGGTTACAAGCAAAACAAAAGCACCTGGGGTTAGCACAGAGGAGTCCACAAGCCAATAAGGGGGGAAAAAAAAGAGAGAAACCTAATTTCTAGACGTTTTCTGATCTACTTACATATCTGGGGTTTCAAATTGAGTAGTTTTAGGTATGATCTGATGATTTCCATACCTGGTTCACAGCTTTTTACATCATAGCTTCAGCCCTGTTTTGCTCCGTCCCCTCTCCGGAGAACAACGGACAGACAAAAGGGGAGTCTTGTTTCAATTTTAAAAAGTTGTAGCCTTCCCGTTGGCTCTTTTGGCCAGATATCCACTCACTTCCCTTTACCTAGGCATGCAGTCAGACTTTTTAACCTTTTACAGGTAAAGCAAGTAGAGAACCGCTACTAACAGGGATTTTATAGCTAAGAGGCTGGCTGGGTGTCCATAAAAGGTAGCCCTCCCCCCCCCCCCTTCATTTATCACAGTGACTTTTAAAAACAGTTTACAGTTTGTTCAATTAGAGAATGTATGTATGAAATGTTTGTTCTCCATCATATCCAAGCTTGCCATTGCACCGGTGGCTGCCCTGTATCTCCAAGAGGCAGGCTCAGTCAATCATAGGGGGGAATTATGGGGTGGGGGGTCAACAACAACAGTTGCAATTCCATTCGTACTACTAGCAGTATTTTAGACCTGACTTAAACATCAACACACACTGATTCATCAGGATGTATTGTAAATCTGTTCTGACTCTCTTCAACCAGGAGAAACGACAGATGGGGTCAGTAAATCTGTCCATCGGGTCTTCGCTTCCATGCTAGGGGAAAATGAAGATGAGGAGGAGGAGGAAGAAGAGGAAGAGGAGGAGGAAGATGAAGAAACCCCTGAGCAACCCACAGCAGGAGATGTTTTTGTATTGGAGATGGTGCTTAATCGAGAGACCAAGAAAATGATGAAAGCAAGTATTTGCATTTAAAAATCTTCATGTAGTCTGCATGATACCACTGAGGCACAGTGAATACATGTTTTCTGTAGCGTCATTTTAGAGACATGGTGCTAATATTTGAAAACTTAACTGAAAATGTTATAATTGATGTCTCCTGATCCCTTTTAACTGTTTGATTTGTTTACATGTCTGTATATTTTAAAAGATTCCTGCTGGTTCCTGAGTCGGTTTGTTGACTGTGCTTTATATAAGCTTCCTTCAGCTGTCATTGAGATCTGTCATGCTTGGGTTTTGAGCTCCATGTGCATTTACCATCCTCAAGTTTTGGTTTAACTGAACTGTTCTTGTTGCAGTAAGATTTCACCTAAGTCACAAATTCAGCTGCAGAGTCCTCCTCTTTTATCCCAGCGTGGGGCTGCTCATAAAAAGGCACTTGGTTAAAGAATAGGGGAGTAATTTTTAGTTTTTCTATAATTAAATTTTAAACTTTTATAAAAGGATGTTTACACAGTGAGCTACCAAAATGAGTTCTGACAGTTGTATCAGCACCAGTGGTACTGAAACAAATTTAAAATATTTCATATTTATTTAACAAAAATACAGATGTGATTGATTCCTCTTGAATTTGGGCATAATAGAATAGGGATGGCATTTGAGCAGTCCAAAAATAATCGGACAATTGACCAGTCAAGTAAAGCCAAAAATGGTCAAATATTTTAGAGCACTAATTTATTAGAACAGTAACCGAAAAGAGTAAGGCTTTATGATCTTCAGTAGGCTTAGCCTTAGATGCTTATGCCTAATTACAACTACCAAGTTACTTAGCAGTTATTTTAACTCCGAAAAATGCAAAACACAATGAAATGAGGTTATAAAAAAAGAAAGAATGACACCATGATGTAGGCGGTGGCATACCTTTTAGATTACATCAGGGCATTCTTGCTAGAATATTTGACAATGTTTGACCTTGGTGAAATAATAGGCGGTCAATTTGATATTGTTTGACTGGTCAGTTGATCAGCTTGACAAACCTATTATGGTATATTTATATTTGTTTCTATTATAATCTTTCAATTTAGGAGAAAAGGCCTCGTAGTAAACTTCCTCGAGCCCTCAGAGGCCTCATGGGAGAAGCCAATATTAGGTTTGCTCGAGGGGAACACGAGGAGGCTATACTGATGTGCATGGAAATCATAAGACAAGGTATTTCAATATTTCGTGGGCGTGTGTGAGCCATCAAAAGGAATAAGATTTATGTGGAATTTATAGTATTCATCAAGGAAACTGTAAAAATTTAACTGTTGCTTCATTTAATATCAGATACTGCAGCATCAGGAACTGGACTATTTGTAAATGGTTCTAATACCAAATTAATGATATGAATACTCCTAGCGCATCTTTAAGCACTCTCTCTCTCTCTGTTGTTGTTTGTAAAAAGAAATTAAGACCCTGTTCCTGCAAAGACTTATGCCCTTGCCTAGCTTTAAGTACTTAAGTGCCATTAACTTTGCAGAATTGGGGTCTAAATGGCATGTAGAAATAGTTTGCTGTATGGATAAAACACTATATAAGGTTGTAGTAAAGTTTAGTCAATTTGTTTAATTACACATAAGATAAACTGGGAGATTGAAAGTTTCTTCTTTGTTTTAACAAATTAATTGAATATTTCATATACTTCTAATGTGCATTATTTTCAGAAGCCTAAATTATTTTATTTCAGGTTGGTTAAAAAGTTTAAAACTTAATGAGTATTTTTGTCTTTAATAGCTCCTCTTGCTTATGAGCCATTTTCTACTCTTGCCATGATCTATGAAGACCAAGGTGATATGGAGAAATCATTGCAATTTGAGTTGATTGCAGCTCATTTAAACCCTAGTGACACTGAGGAGTGGGTTAGACTGGCAGAAATGTCACTAGAGCAGGACAATATTAAACAGGCCATATTTTGCTATTCAAAAGGTAATGTAATGACTATTTTACTATTCCTTTGTACTTGTGGTAATTTTATTTGATAATGTAATCATTTGATTTGCTTTAGCTATCCCGTTCAGTTTTCTGTTCACTGAGATTGTGGTAACGTTGTTTAAAACTGATTTGAACTTTGTGTGTAGGCATATCTCATTCTACGAGGTCTGAGAGTTTTTTTCTTCCTACTAAAAGTGTGTGGGAGCATTAAAAATCTATGGATGATCGAGCAACCCCTTTTGCTGTGTATTGGGAGAAGATAAATATAATAAACTTATATATTTGAAAGCGTTACATTAGTAGCTAATGTACATACTAGATAAGTCTATTGGATTTGGAGTGTTAGAGGAGACCGTTCCTCAGGCTGCAAATATTGTTTTCTGTACTATTTTTCTTATTTTCTAAGATGATACTGACACGTGTCACAGGCTTTATCATATCTGAATTCTTTGCTTCAGTCTTCACGGCTGAGAATGTTAGGGAGATTCCCAAACCTGAGCTGGCTTTTGTAGGTGACAAATCTGAGGAATTGTCATAGATTGAAGTTTCACTAGAAGAGGTTTTGGAGTTAATTGATAAACTTAACTGTAACAAGTCACTGGGACCAGATGGCATTCACCCAAGAGTTCTGAAAGAATCAAATGTGAAATTGCAGAGCTAACTAACTATGGTTTGTAACCTGTCCTTTAAATCGGCTTCTGTACTCAGTGACTGGAAGATAGCTAATGTAACGCCAATATTTAAAAAGGGCTCTAGAGGTGATCGCGGCAGTTACAGACCGGTAAGTCTAACGTCGGTACCAGGCAAATTAGTTGAAACAATCGTAAGGAATAAAATTGTCAGACACATAGAAGAACATAAATTGTTGGGCAAAAGTCAACATGGTTTCTGTAAAGGGAAATCATGTCTTACTAATCTATTAGAGTTGTTTGAATGGGTCAACAAACATGTGGACAAGGGGGATCCAGTGGACATAGTGTACTTAGATTTCCAGAAAGCCTTTGACAAGGTCCCTCACCAAAGGCTCGTAAGTAAATTAAGTTGTCATGGGATAAGAGGGAAGATCCTTTCATGGATTGAGAACTGGTTAAAAGACAGGGAACAAAGGGTAGGAATAAATGGTAAATTTTCAGAATGGAGGGGGGTTCTCCTAGTGGTGTTCCCCAAGGGTCAGTCCTGGGACCAATCCTATTCAACTTATTCATAAATTATCTGGAGAAAGGGGTAAAAAGTGAGGTGGCAAAGTTTGCAGATGATACTAAACTGCTCAAGATAGTTAAGACCAAAGCAGACTGTGAAGAGCTTCAAAAAGATGTCACAAAACTAAGTGATTGGGCAACAAAATGGCAAATGAAATTTAATGTGGCTAAATGTAAACTAATGCACATTGGGAAAAATAACCCCAACTATACATACAATACGGTGGGGGCTAATTTAGCTACAACTACTCAGGAAAAAGATCTTAGCGTCATCGTGGATAGTTCTCTGAAGATGTCCACGCACTGTGCAGTGGCAGTCAAAAAAGCAAACAGGATGTTAGGAATCATTAAAAAGGGAATAGAGAATAAGACGGAGAATATCTTATTGCCCTTATATAAATCCATGGTACGCCCACATCTTGAATACTGTGTACGGATGTGGTCTTCTCATCTCAAAAAAGATATACTGGCATTAGAAAAGGTTCAGAGAAGGGCAACTAAAATGATTAGGGGTTTGGAACGGGTCCCATATGAGGAGAGATTAAAGAGGCTAGGACTTTTCAGCTTGGAAAAGAGGAGACTAAGGGGGGATATAATAGAGGTATATAAAATCATGAGTGATGTGGAGAAAGTGAATAAGGAAAAGTTATTTACTTGTTCCCATAATATAAGAATTAGGGGCCACCAAATGAAATTGATGGGCAGCAGGTTTAAAACAAATAAAAGGAAGTTCTTCACACAGCGCACAGTCAACTTGTGGAAGTCCTTGCCTGAAGAGGTTGTGAAGTCTAGGACTATAACAGGGTTTAAAAGAGAACTGGACTTAAATTCATGGAGGTTAAGTCCATTAATGGCTATTAGCCAGGATGGGTAAGGAATGGTGTCCCTAGCCTCTGTTTGTCAGAGGGTGGTGATGGACGGCAGGAGAGAGATCACTTGATCATTACCTGTTAGATTCACTCCCTCTGGGGCACCTGGCATTGGCCACTGTAGGTTGACAGGATACAAGGCTGGATGGACCTTTGGTCTGACCCAGTGTGGCCATTTTAATGTTCTTATGTATCATTCAGGTGGATAGTCAAGCAAGCATAGTGAGCCCAGACTTGCATTTGTCTAAGCCACGTACAGTACTGACTACTTGTTGTTGTTGTCGTAGCTCTGAAGTATGACCCTACCAATGTGCGTTATCTGTGGGAGAGATCAAGCTTGTATGAGCAGATGGGAGACCATAAAATGGCAATGGATGGCTATAGACGAATCTTAAATCTTCTGTCCCCTTTTGATGGAGAACGCTTTATGCAGTTGGCCAGGGACATGGCGAAGTAAGTTCATTTGCCAATAGCATGACTTGATTTTCCAACATTGAAAGAAAACTGATTAATTTAAGACCTTTAGAAAAATCATTGGGAATTTCTTCTTGTGACTTCTTCAGCCTTTAAAATAATGCTCTTTCTTTAGAACCTAGTTTGTTCAGGAGCCATGCCTGAAATCAGGGACTAAAGCCTTTTCTGGACAGTATTACATATCCAATAATTAGCACTGAAATCAACTGTTTGATTTATTCAGCAAGTCAGTTACTGCTCTGTGCCTCAGTTTTCTCATCTGTAAAACAGACTAAGAATAACTTACTTCATCTCACAGAGGCCCAGCGAGGCTACTTCTTTAATAATTTAAAGCTCTTTGAGATCCGTGGATGGGAGGTGGTGTAAATATGCAAATTAGTGTTATAACACTATTAGAGTTTCAGCTGAGAGTACCTTAATACAATAAAGCCTGCAAACTTGGTTACTGGAGGGGAGGGAAGCAGGAGAAAACTTTTTAAAAACCCAATAAAATGCTAACATGTAAGAGAAAAACTAATGATAAAAATCAGTTAGTCAAATGGTAAAAAATTGTCACAAGGTTGAAAAATCTGTCCCTTTTCACTTAAAAAAAAATTGACTTGCTCTAATAAAAATTCTCATATGGAGAAGACAAATGAAGAGAACAAGGGAACATGTTCAATATCTGTACTTTTTTTTGGTGAGTCTCTTAGTTGACTACTTTTCATAATATTCGTAGCATTGAAAATTGTCACTAATATCTCATACCCATATTTTTATAGGAGTTACTATGAAGCCAATGATGTCACTTCTGCTATTGAGATAATGGAAGAAGCCTTTACTAAACATCAGAGCCTCATCTCCATGGAAGATATAAATATAGCAGCTGAACTGTATATCTCCAACAAACAGTATGACAAAGCTATGGCGGTATGAGAATGAAATGCTTTTGTGTCAGCTTTAACAGTTTTGTGCCCTTTAGAAGGACAGATTTTATCTTGACGTTATTAAGCAATATAGTTTTTCCAGTTTTGTGATAGTTCAGCAAGTCAGATACGTTAATATTCATTACTCCAGTGTGTCAGTAATTAGCATTGAAATCAAGTTTGATTTATTCGGTAAGAGGCAACAGAAGATTTGTATGTTGTTTCTTGGGGAAGGTTTTAAAAATGTGATTTTCTTCTCCTTAGATATATTGATCTGGGTAGCCTGATGAAGCCAATGAGTCGTGATCGGTGTGTCTATGACACATCATCACAGATTATTCGTAGTTTAGGGCAAGAAGGGATCATTAGATCATCTTTATGACCTATAATACATTATAGGTCATTACACCCAGTTACCCTTGTGTTGAGCCCAATAAGTTATGCTTTAGTCAAACACAGGTAGTGCTTGGCTAAAGCATATCTCCCAGAAAGAGAGACAGATTCGATCCGAAGACCTCGCAAGATGAAGAATACACCACTCCCCTTGATAGTTTGTTCAAATGGTTAATCACTATTAAAAATTTGTGCCTTATTTCTAATTTGAATATGTTAGGCTTCAGCTTCACGCCATTGGTTCTTGTTATGCCTTTCCCCGCTAGATGAAAGAGCCCGTTTGTACCTGTTATTTTTTCCCCATGAAGGTATTTAAACACTGTAATCAAGGCACCTCTTCTTTTTGGTAAACTAAACAGATTGAGCGCTTCTCTGTCTTTGACTGGTAAGGCATTTTCTCCAGCCCTTCAGTCATTTTTCTGGCTCTTCAACTTCTCTGGTTTTTCAAGATTCTTTTTAAAATGTGGAAACCAGAATTTTACCCATAATACCAGTATCAGTCTATGCCATATGCAGAGGTGAAATCACCTTCCTGCTCCTACTCACTACTTCTCTATGGAAGTCTAAATATTTTACATCAAGACAGTCTCTGTATTAAGATGTGGTCCAGACTCTGGAAAGAAAAAATTGAAAAACCCGGTATTAACTACTTCCTATCCTATCTCCTAGAACTGGAAGGGACCTTGAAAGGTCATCAAGTCCAGCCCCCTGCCTTCACTAGCAGGACCAAGTACTGACTTTGCCCCAGATCCCTATGTGGCCCTCTCAAGGATTGAACTCACAACCCTGGGTTTAGGAGGCTGATGCTCAAACCACTGAGCTATCCTCCCCCCCATACTTTTTGCATGGGTTACTCTGGCAATGACCACGTTGTGAAGCTGTTTACTTAAACCAGTTATTTAATGGGGCTGATTTTATTGTTTCTAACAGGACATGAATTGCTCTTCCATTTTTAGGTTATTACGGATTTTTCAGGAATTGTAGTTTCAAAGAAAGTGACTGAACAAGGCTCTTCTGAGGAGAATAAAGGTAACTGGCAAACAAGCAGCTAGTAGGATGCCATTGTCAGTGTAATATACCATCTCCCTTGTAGTGCATGTTCTTTTGAGCTATTCAATACTTCTAGATTTTTCTTGAAAAGCTCTTCATTGTTGTATTGAGTGACACATGGTCTATTAAACTTTTTATAGTAAATTAATTTTGCCCATAAAAGCCAGTTGGCCACTTTGATGTGGTGACTCATTAAACCCATGGGCTGCTGCTGTCTAGGGTATAATATAATAGGTGGCTAGTTAAATTGCTAAAACTCCCACTGAGGTTTTCAGATAAGATGATTTACTTCTCTTAGATAAATAGCTTTTGAAAAACACTAATTTAATAGCATCTTGACTCAAATATCTGTCTTTATACTAAATGAGATAAAACTAGAGTTACCATACGTCCGGATTTTCCCGGACATGTCCGGCTTTTGGGGGCTCAAATCCCCGTCCGGGGGGAAATCCCCAAAAGCCGGGCATGTCCGGGAAAATCGGGAGGGCTCGTCCGGGGCCTCTTTGGCCGGGGCCGGGCCGGGGTCGCGGGGCCGGGAGCATGGTGCCGGGTCAGGGGCCGGGCCGGGGTCCAGCGGCGCAGTGCCGGGCCGGGCTGGGCGCGGGGCCGGGAGCCGGGCCGGGCCCGCGGGGCCGGGCCACTGGGGGGTGCGCCGGGCCGGGCATAATCAGAGGAATATTGCTGCTTGAAGACATGGTGGGCCAAATTCCCCCTTGGTGTAACAACACTGACTTCAGAGTTGTCACAACAGCAATAAAGTTCACACTTTGTTCATATCTTATGTAAGCAGAGTCAGGATGAGCTCTACCCTGACATCTGGTGGTGAATTATG